>NC_092160.1:38509517-38577017 GCF_045791955.1 Oncorhynchus clarkii lewisi
ATCGGCTTCCATTTTCACAACAAAGCATCCTTCACTCATGCTGCCAGACATACCCTCATAAAAGTGACTATCCTACCGATCCTTGACTTTGGCAATGTCATTTACAAAATAGCCTCCAACACTCTACTCAGCAAACTGGATGCAGTCTATCACAGGGCCATCCGTTTTTTCACCAAATGCCCCATACACTACCCACCACTGTGACCTGTATGCTCTCGTCGGCTGGCCCTCGCTTCCTATTCGTCGCCAAACCCACTGGCTCCAGGTCATCTATAAGTCTTTGCCTGGTAAAACCCCGCCTTATCTCAGCTCACTGGTCACCATAGCAACACCCACCCGTAGCACACGCTCCAGCAGGTATATTTTACTGGTCACCCCCAAAGCCAATTCCTCCTTTGGCCGCCTTTCCTTCCAGTTCATAACCCATCCAACTACCTGCACTGCACCTGTACATAGCCCATCTGTAAACAGCCCATACGACTACCTCATCCCCATACTGTAATAATAATTCTTTGCTCCTTTGCAGCCCAGTATCTCTACTTGCACATTCATCTTCTGCACATCTATCACTCAAGTGTTTAATTGCTAAATTGTAATTACTTCGCCACTACGGCCTCTCCTGTGAAGACAGTAGCTTCTTGAAAACGGGGCACATATTCTTCAAGAATCAATGGGTACATATCATTAATTTATAAGCCTTGAGACAATGTGTTTATTAATGTTTATGTGTGTATAACAGTTTACTTCCGTCCCTCTCTCTGCACACATAGACAACAGTCACCCTCGAAGCATCGTCACCCATCGCGCCACAAACGCCGCGGCCCTTGCAGAGCAAGGGGAGCAACTACTTCAAGGTCTCAGAGCGAGTGACGTCACCGATTGAAACGCTATTAGCGCGCACCACCACAGCTAACTAGCTAGCCGTTTCACATCGGTTACATGTGCCATTCAGAGGATGAATGGGCAAGACAAAATATTTAAGTGCCTTTGAACGAGGTATGGTAGTAGATATCATGGTAGTAGATATTAGTGTTGATAACTATAGTTATCAACACTAACTCTAGTTATCAACACTAACTCTAGTTATCAACACTAACTCTAGTTATCATCACTAATATCAACACTAACTCTAGTTATCAACACTAACTCTCGTTATCATCAGTAATATCAACACTAACTCTAGTTATCAACACTAACTCTAGTTATCATCACTAACTCTAGTTATCAACACTAACTCTAGTTATAATCAGTAATATCAACACTAACTCTAGTTATCAACACTAACTCTAGTTATCAACACTAACTCTAGTTATCAACACTAACTAGTTATTATCAGTAATATCAACACTAACTCTAGTTATCAACACTAACTCTAGTTATCAAAACTAACTCTAGTTATCAACACTAACTAGTTATTATCAGTAATATCAACACTAACTCTAGTTATCATCACTAACTCTAGTTATCATCACTAACTCTAATTATCAACACTAACTATAGTTATCATCACTAACTCTAGTTATCATCACTAACTCTAGTTATCAACACTAACTCTAGTTATCATCACTAACTCTAGTTATCAACACTAACTCTAGTTATCAACACTAACTCTAGTTATCATCAGTAATATCATCACTAACTCTAGTTATCATCAGTAATATCAACACTAACTCTAGTTATCATCACTAATATCAACACCAACTCTAGTTATCATCACTAACTCTAGTCATCATCAGTAATATTAACACTAACTCTAGTTATCATCACTAACTCTAGTTATCATCACTAACTCTAGTTATCAACACTAACTCTAGTTATCACCACTAACTCTAGTTATCATCACTAACTCTAGTTATCAACACTAACTCTAGTTATTATCGCTAAATCCAGTTATCAACACTAACTCTAGTTATCACCAGTAATATCAACACTACCTCTAGTTATCAACACTAACTCTAGTTATCATCACTATTATCAACACTAACTCTAGTTATCATCACTAACTCTAGTTATCATCACTGACTCTAGTTATCATCAGTAATATCATCGCTAACTCTAGTTATCATCACTAACTCTAGTTATCATCACTGACTCTAGTTATCATCACTAATATCAACACTAACTCTAGTTATCATCACTAACTAGTTATCATCACGAGGTCAGTACAGGTGCATCAAAGCTGGGACAGAGAGATTGAAAAACAGCTTCTCAAGGCCATCACTGACTCTAGTTATCATCACTGACTCTAGTTATCATCACTGACTCTAGTTATCATCAGTAATATCATCGCTAACTCTAGTTATCATCACTAACTCTAGTTATCATCAGTAATATCAACACTAACTCTAGTTATCATCACTAACTCTAGTTATCAACACTAACTCTAGTTATCATCACTAATATCAACACTAACTCTAGTTATTATCACTAACTCTAGTTATCATCACTGACTCTAGTTATCATCAGTAATATCATCGCTAACTCTAGTTATCATCACTAACTCTAGTTATCATCAGTAATATCAACACTAACTCTAGTTATCATCACTAACTCTAGTTATCATCACTGACTCTAGTTATCATCAGTAATATCATCGCTAACTCTAGTTATCATCACTAACTCTAGTTATCATCAGTAATATCAACACTAACTCTAGTTATCATCACTAACTCTAGTTATCAACACTAACTCTAGTTATCATCACTAATATCAACACTAACTCTAGTTATTATCACTAACTCTAGTTATCATCACTGACTCTAGTTATCATCAGTAATATCATCGCTAACTCTAGTTATCATCAGTAATATCAACACTAACTCTAGTTATCATCACTAACTCTAGTTATCATCACTAACTCTAGTTATCATCAGTAATATCAACACTAACTCTAGTTATCATCACTAACTCTAGTTATCATCGCTAACTCTAGTTATCAACAGTAATATCAACACTAACTCTAGTTATCAACACTAAATCCAGGGAGTCAATTCAACCCAAACTATTTTAACACTCTGATTTCAACTCCCCTTGATTTTTACAGTGTAGTGGGCTATGTAGGGAGTAGGGCGTTATGTGTGTGTGTGTGTGTGTGTGTGGCCTCTCGACGAAGCTCATCTCTGCTAATCCTCAACAACATGGAGTCATTAATAAACATTACTATACATGACTTGAGTTTAATTAACGACCCCGACGCCAGACATGGCTGTTCTACAGTATAACATGACACACACACACACACACACACACACACACACACACACACACACACACACACACACACACACACACACACATAGGGAGAGACATCAACTGGCAACATAAAACATCTTGTATATTGTTGTAGGGTGGTGCCCGTTCTGAGTTTTTACGCAGTGTTCATTTCTACTCCTTATTTCTACTCATTCAACCTTTTTTTGGTTACATCACAGCGTTTCCTGTTTTATATACATATGCATTGTTGATGACCTCTAATAAAACAGGAAATGTGTGTGTCTCTATGTGTGTGTGTGTGTGTCTCTGTGTGTGCGGTTGGGTGTGTGTGTGTGTGTGTGTGTGTGTGTGTGCGGTTTGGTGTGTGCGGTTTGGTGTGTGTGTGTGTGTGTGTGTGTGTGTGTGTGTGTGTGTGTGTGTGTGTGTGTGTGTGTGTGTGTGTGTGCAGGAACTAACATGGTTAATACTCACTCTGTAGACACTGTTGGCTGGTACAGTTGAGTGACTGGAGGTCGATGCCCTGGCAGTCTTTTCCCCCGGTGCCAGGCGAGGGCTGGGTACACTCTCTACTGCGCCACATGGAACAGTCTACTCCGCACTCAGACCAATTAGACCAATCACTCCAACCTCCATCTACTGAACACAGGGACAGGCACAGGGTCAGAGAGAGAGAGATACCACACACACACACAGACCAGAGTCAGAGAGACACAGACCAGAGTCAGAGAGACAGACCAGAGTCAGAGAGACAGACCAGAGTCAGAGAGACAGACCAGAGTCAGAGAGACACAGACCAGAGTCAGAGAGAGAGAGATACCACACACACACACACACACACACACACACACACACACAGACCAGAGTCAGAGAGACACAGACCAGAGTCAGAGAGACACAGACCAGAGTCAGAGAGAGAGAGATACCACACACACAGACCAGAGTCAGAGACACAGACCAGAGTCAGAGAGAGAGAGATACCACACACACAGACCAAAGTCAGAGAGAGAGAGATACCACACACACACAGACCAGAGTCAGAGAGAGAGAGACACAACACAGACCAGTCAGAGAGAGAGAGAGACACCACACATAGACCAGAGTCAGAGAGAGAGAGACACCACACATAGACCAGAGTCAGAGAGAGAGAGACACCACACAGACCAGAGTCAGAGAGAGAGAGACACCACACAGACCAGAGTCAGAGAGAGAGAGAGACACCACACATAGACCAGAGTCAGAGAGAGAGAGACACCACACAGACCAGAGTCAGAGAGAGAGAGATACCACACACAGGAAAATAACCAGGAAAATAACCTCTCATTCAATGTCAGCAAAACAAATTAGATGATTGTCGACTTCAGGAAACAGCAAAGGGAGCACTCCCCCCTATCCACATCGACGGGACAGCAGTGGAGAATGTGGAAAGTTTTAAGTTCCTCTGTGTTCATATCACTGACAAACTGAAATGGTCCACCCACACAGACAAAACTGAACACAGACAGTGTGGTGAAGAAGGAGCAACAGCGCCTCTTCAACCTCAGGAGGCTGAAACTCACTAACATTTGCAGGTGCACAATTGAGAGCACCCTGTCGGACTGTATCACCGCCTGGTACGGCAACTGCACCGCCCACAGCCACAGACCTCTCCAGATGGTAATCAGGTCTGCCCAACGCATCACCGGGGGCAAACTACCTGCCGTTCAGCACACTTACAACACCCGATGTCACAGGAAGGCCATAAAGATCATCAAGGACAATAACCACTGCCTGTTCACCCCGCTATCATCCAGAAGCCAAGGTCAGTACAGGTGCATCAAAGCTGGGACAGAGAGATTGAAAAACAGCTTCTTAAGGCCATCAGATTGTTAAACAGCCACCACTAGCACCGAGAGGTGGCTGCCTACCTACAGACTTGATATCATTGGCTACTTTAATAAATGGAACACTAGTCACTTTAATGCCACTTTAAGAATGTTGACATATCTCGTGTTACTCTCATATGTATATACTGTATACTGTGTCCTTCACTATCTATTCTTTACTATCTATTTAATCTATCCGCTCTGTCACTGCTCATCCATATATTTTATACTTATATATTATTCTTATACTTATATATGTTATACTTATGGTAGAGAAATGAACATTACATTTTCTGGCACCAGCTCTGGTGGACATTCCTGCAGTCAGCATGCCAATTCCACGCTCCCTCAAAACTTGAGACATCTGTGGCATTGTGTTGTGTGACAAAATTGCACATTTTTAGATTGGACTGTTATTGTCCCCAGCACAAGGTGCACCTGTGCAATGATCATGGTGTTTAATCAGCTTCTTGATATGCCACACTTGTCAGGTGGACAAGGATAAATGCTCACAAACAGGGATGTAAACAAATGTGCATTTGAGAGAAATAAGATTTGGATGCTTCACTGTGGGGATGGAGTTCTCGGGGTGATGGGAAGTGTTATGTTTGCGCCAGACATTTTCCTTGATGGCCAAAAAGCTCCATTTTAGTCTCATCTGACCAGAGTACCTTCTTCCATATGTTTGGGGAGTCTCCCACATGACTTCTGGCGAACGAACCAAACATGTTTGCTTATTTTCTTTAAGCAATGGCTTTTTTCTGGCCACTCTTCCGTAAAGCCCAGCTCTGTGGAGTGTACGGCTTAAAGTGGTCCTATGGACAGATACTCCAATCTCCGCTGTGGAGATTTGCAGCTCCTTCAGGTTTATCTTTGGTCTCTTTGTTGCCTTGCTGGTAAATGCCCTCCTTGCCTGGTGCATGAGTTTTGGTGGGCGGCCCTCTCTTGGCGGGTTTGTTGTGGTGCCATATTCTTTCCATTTTTGAATAATGTATTTACTGGTGCTCCGAGGGATGTTCAAAGCTTCTAAATATTTTTTTATAACCCAACCCTGATCTGTACTTCTCCACAACTTTGTCCCTGACCTGTTTGGAGAGCTCCTTGGTGTTCATGGTGCCGCTTGCTTGGTGGTGCCCCTTGTTTAGTTGTGTTGCAGACTCTGGGGTCTTTCAGAACAGGTATAGATATACTGAGATCGTGTGACAGATCATGTGCCACTTAGATTGCAGACAGGTGGACTTTATTTAACTAATTATGTGACTTCTGAAGGTAATTGGTTGCACCAGATCTTATTTAGGGACTTCATAGAATCTGGGGTGAATAGATACGCACGCACCACTTTTCCGGTTAGATATTTTTTAAACAAATTATTTTTTTAAATTTCACTTCACCAATTTGGACTATTTTGTGTATGTCCATTACATGAAATCCAAATAAAAATCTATTTAAATGACAGGTTGTAATGTAACAAAGTAGGAAAAACGCCAAGGGGATGAATACTTTTGCAAGGCGCTGTAATACCTGAGCAGTACAACAGTTGGTATAAGATGATACTCTCTTTGTTTTCATTCAAGAGGATAATGATGTGAGCTAGGTGAGCAGCAGAGCTTCATAGAGGAGATGGATGCTAGCACGCTGGGCTAAGGTCACTAGCAGGTGAGCTAGGTGAGCAGCAGAGCTTCATAGAGGAGATGGATGCTAGCACGCTGGGCTAAGGTCACTAGCAGGTGAGCTAGGTGAGCAGCAGAGCTTTATAGAGGAGATGGATGCTAGCACGCTGGGCTAAGGTCACTAGCAGGTGAGTTAGGTGAGTAGCAGAGCTTCATAGAGGAGATGGATGCTAGCACGCTGGGCTAAGGTCACTGGCAGGTGAGCTAGCTGAGCAGCAGAGCTTCATAGAGGAGATGGATGCTAGCACGCTGGGCTAAGGTCACTAGCAGGTGAGCTAGGTGAGCAGCAGAGCTTCATAGAGGAGATGGATGCTAGCACGCTGGGCTAAGGTCACTAGCAGGTGAGCTAGGTGAGCAGCAGAGCTTCATAGAGGAGATGGATGCTAGCACGCTGGGCTAAGGTCACTAGCAGGTGAGCTAGGTGAGCAGCAGAGCTTCATAGAGGAGATGGATGCTAGCACGCTGGGCTAAGGTCACTAGCAGGTGAGCTAGGTGAGCAGCAGAGCTTTATAGAGGAGATGGATGCTAGCACGCTGGGCTAAGGTCACTAGCAGGTGAGTTAGGTGAGTAGCAGAGCTTCATAGAGGAGATGGATGCTAGCACGCTGGGCTAAGGTCACTGGCAGGTGAGCTAGCTGAGCAGCAGAGCTTCATAGAGGAGATGGATGCTAGCACGCTGGGCTAAGGTCACTAGCAGGTGAGCTAGGTGAGCAGCAGAGCTTCATAGAGGAGATGGATGCTAGCACGCTGGGCTAAGGTCACTAGCAGGTGAGCTAGGTGAGCAGCAGAGCTTCATAGAGGAGATGGATGCTAGCACGCTGGGCTAAGGTCACTGGCAGGTAAGCTACTTTCCAAACATACAGCACCTATAAAAGTAGGATTACTGCACACTGCACCCCTCCCCCCCCTATCCACATCGACGGGACTGCAGTGGAGAAGGTGGAAAGTTACAGGTTCCTCGGCGTACACATCACTGACAAACTGAAATGGTCCACCGACACAGACAGTGTGGGTGAAGAAGGCGCACCACCACCTCTTCAACCTCAGGAGTCTGAACAAATTTGTCTTGTCACCTAAAACCCTGACAAACTTTTACAGATGCACAATCGAGAGCATCCTGTCGGGTTGTATTGCCGCCTGGTACGACCACTGCACCGCCCACAACCGCGGGATCTCCAGAGGGTTGTGAGGTCTGCACAACGCATCACTGGGGGCAAACTACCTGCCCTACAGGAGACCTACACCACCCGATGTCACAAGAAGGCCAAAAAGATCATCAAGGAAAACAACCATCCGAGCCACTGTCTGTTCACATCGCTATCATCCAGAAGGCGAGGTCAGTACAGGTGCATCAAAGCTGGGACCAAGACTAAAAAATTGATTCTATCTCAAGGCCATCAGACTGTTAAACAGCCACCACTAACACAGAGGCTGCAGCTTCCATACAGACTTGGAATAATTGGCCACTCTAACAAATGGATCAATAGTCACTTTAATAATGCCACTTTAATAATTATGTTTACATATCTTGCACTACTCATCCCAAATGTACATACTGTATTTTATACCACCGATTGCATCTTGCCTATGCCGCTTGGCCATTGCTCATCCATATATTTACAGTGCCTTGCGAAAGTATTCGGCCCCCTTGAACTTTGCGACCTTTTGCCACATTTCAGGCTTCAAACATAAAGATATAAAACTGTATTTTTTTGTGAAGAATCAACAACAAGTGGGACACAATCATGAAGTGCAAACATCAACATGACAGGTAGAACAGAATGAAAGGAAGGAATGGAACACAAACATCAACATGACAGGTAGAACAGAATGAAAGGAAGGAAGGAATGGAACACAAACATCAACATGACAGGTAGAACAGAATGAAAGGAAGGAATGGAACACAAACATCAACATGACAGGTAGAACAGAATGAAAGGAAGGAATGGAACACAAACATCAACATGACAGGTAGAACAGAATGAAAGGAAGGAATGGAACACAAACATCAACATGACAGGTAGAACAGAATGAAAGGAAGGAATGGAACACAAACATCAACATGACAGGTAGAACAGAATGAAAGGAAGGAATGGAACACAAACATCAACATGACAGGTAGAACAGAATGAAAGGAAGGAATGGAACACAAACATCAACATGACAGGTAGAACAGAATGAAAGGAAGGAATGGACACAAGCATCAACATGACAGGTAGAACAGAATGAACGGAAGGAATGGAACACAAACATCAACATGACAGGTAGAACAGAATGAACGGAAGGAATGGAACACAAACATCAACATGACAGGTAGAACAGAATGAAAGGAAGGAATGGAACACAAACATCAACATGACAGGTAGAACAGAATGAAAACATCAACATGACAGGTAGAACAGAATGAACGGAAGGAATGGAACACAAACATCAACATGACAGGTAGAACAGAATGAAAGGAAGGAATGGAACACAAACATCAACATGACAGGTAGAACAGAATGAAAGGAAGGAATGGAACACAAACATCAACATGACAGGTAGAACAGAATGAAAGGAAGGAATGGAACACAAACATCAACATGACAGGTAGAACAGAATGAAAGGAAGGAATGGAATGAAAACATCAACATGACAGGTAGAACAGAATGAAAGGAAGGAATGGAACACAAACATCAACATGACAGGTAGAACAGAATGAAAGGAAGGAATGGAATGAAAACATCAACATGACAGGTAGTACAGAATGAAAGGAAGGAATGGAACACAAACATCAACATGACAGGTAGAACAGAATGAAAGGAAGGAATGGAACACAAACATCAACATGACGGGTAGAACAGAATGAAAGGAAGGAATGGAATGAAAACATCAACATGACAGGTAGAACAGAATGAAAGGAAGGAATGGAACACAAACATCAACATGAAAGGTAGAACAGAATGAAAGGAAGGAATGGAACACAAACATCAACATGACAGGTAGAACAATGAACGGAAGGAATGGAATGAAAACATCAACATGACAGGTAGAACAGAATGAAAGGAAGGAATGGAACACAAACATCAACATGACAGGTAGAACAGAATGAAAGGAAGGAATGGAACACAAACATCAACATGACAGGTAGAACAGAATGAAAGGAAGGAATGGAACACAAACATCAACATGACAGGTAGAACAGAATGAAAGGAAGGAATGGAACACAAACATCAACATGACAGGTAGAACAGAATGAAAGGAAGGAATGGAATGAAAACATCAACATGACAGGTAGAACAGAATGAACGGAAGGAATGGAATGAAAACATCAACATGACAGGTAGAACAGAATGAAAGGAAGGAATGGAACACAAACATCAACATGACAGGTAGAACAGAATGAACGGAAGGAATGGAACACAAACATCAACATGACAGGTAGAACAGAATGAACGGAAGGAATGGAACACAAACATCAACATGACAGGTAGAACAGAATGAAAGGAAGGAATGGAACACAAACATCAACCTGACGGGTAGAACAGAATGAAAGGAAGGAATGGAACACAAACATCAACATGACGGGTAGAACAGAATGAAAGGAAGGAATGGAACACAAACATCAACATGACGGGTAGAACAGAATGAACGGAAGGAATGGAATGAAAACATCAACATGACAGGTAGAACAGAATGAAAGGAAGGAATGGAACACAAACATCAACATGACAGGTAGAACAGAATGAAAGGAAGGAATGGAATGAAAACATCAACATGACAGGTAGAACAGAATGAAAGGAAGGAATGGAACACAAACATCAACATGACAGGTAGAACAGAATGAAAGGAAGGAATGGAACACAAACATCAACATGACAGGTAGAACAGAATGAACGGAAGGAATGGAATGAAAACATCAACATGACAGGTAGAACAGAATGAACGGAAGGAATGGAATGAAAACATCAACATGACGGGTAGAACAGAATGAACGGAAGGAATGGAATGAAAACATCAACATGACAGGTAGAACAGAATGAAAGGAAGGAATGGAACACAAACATCAACATGACAGGTAGAACAGAATGAACGGAAGGAATGGAACACAAACATCAACATGACAGGTAGAACAGAATGAAAGGAAGGAATGGAACACAAACATCAACATGACAGGTAGAACAGAATGAACGGAAGGAATGGAATGAAAACATCAACATGACAGGTAGAACAGAATGAACGGAAGGAATGGAATGAAAACATCAACATGACAGGTAGAACAGAATGAAAGGAAGGAATGGAACACAAACATCAACATGACGGGTAGAACAGAATGAAAGGAAGGAATGGAACACAAACATCAACATGACGGGTAGAACAGAATGAACGGAAGGAATGGAATGAAAACATCAACATGACAGGTAGAACAGAATGAAAGGAAGGAATGGAACACAAACATCAACATGACAGGTAGAACAGAATGAAAGGAAGGAATGGAATGAAAACATCAACATGACAGGTAGAACAGAATGAAAGGAAGGAATGGAACACAAACATCAACATGACAGGTAGAACAGAATGAAAGGAAGGAATGGAACACAAACATCAACATGACAGGTAGAACAGAATGAACGGAAGGAATGGAATGAAAACATCAACATGACAGGTAGAACAGAATGAACGGAAGGAATGGAATGAAAACATCAACATGACGGGTAGAACAGAATGAACGGAAGGAATGGAATGAAAACATCAACATGACAGGTAGAACAGAATGAAAGGAAGGAATGGAACACAAACATCAACATGACAGGTAGAACAGAATGAACGGAAGGAATGGAACACAAACATCAACATGACAGGTAGAACAGAATGAAAGGAAGGAATGGAACACAAACATCAACATGACAGGTAGAACAGAATGAACGGAAGGAATGGAATGAAAACATCAACATGACAGGTAGAACAGAATGAACGGAAGGAATGGAATGAAAACATCAACATGACGGGTAGAACAGAATGAAAGGAAGGAATGGAACACAAACATCAACATGACAGGTAGAACAGAATGAAAGGAAGGAATGGAGCACAAACATCAACATGACGGGTAGAACAGAATGAACGGAAGGAATTGAACACAAACATCAACATGACAGGTAGAACAGAATGAAAGGAAGGAATGGAACACAAACATCAACATGACAGGTAGAACAGAATGAAAGGAAGGAATGGAACACAAACATCAACATGACAGGTAGAACAGAATGAACGGAAGGAATGGAACACAAACATCAACATGACAGGTAGAACAGAATGAACGGAAGGAATGGAACACAAACATCAACATGACAGGTAGAACAGAATGAAAGGAAGGAATGGAACACAAACATCAACATGACGGGTAGAACAGAATGAAAGGAAGGAATGGAATGCGAGGTGGTATGAAGACTGAGTGTCTGAGTGGAGATGTGACTACCACAGGACAGGGAGAAGACAGCTTTGTTGCCTATCAATGTTTTTTGAAATCAAGAAAACAAAACAAAAAAAAACTAGCCACTCGCAAACCACTCACTCTGCAACAACTGCTAATTATTCTGTAGACTAAGTGAGAAAACATAAATCACACTGACCTCTGTTCCAATTCCACTGATGTAAACACTTTTTTCTTTAAAGCAACACAGTTGATTTTTTTCACCCAGCACAGTAGGTTGTAGAGTAGGGAAGGGGAGAGGAGGCAGGTCTGTAATACATTAACCCAGTAGGGGAGGGGAGAGGAGGCAGGTCTGTAATACATTAACCCAGTAGGGGAGGGGAGAGGAGGCAGGTCTGTAATACATTAACCCAGTAGGGAAGGGGAGAGGAGGCAGGTCTGTAATACATGAATTAACCCAGTAGGGAAGGGTAGAGGAGGCAGGTCTGTAATACATTAACCCAGGAGGGGAGAGGAGGCAGGTCTGTAATACATTAACCCAGTAGGGAAGGGTAGAGGAGGCAGGTCTGTAATACATTAACCCAGGAGGGGAGAGGAGGCAGGTCTGTAATACATTAACCCAGTAGGGAAGGGTAGAGGAGGCAGGTCTGTAATACATTAACCCAGGAGGGGAGAGGAGGCAGGTCTGTAATACATTAACCCAGTAGGGAAGGGTAGAGGAGGCAGGTCTGTAATACATTAACCCAGTAGGGAAGGGGAGAGGAGGCAGGTCTGTAATACATTAACCCAGTAGGGAAGGGTAGAGGAGGCAGGTCTGTAATACATTAACCCAGTAGGGAGGGGAGAGGAGGCAGGTCTGTATTGCATTAACCCAGTATGGGAGGGGAGAGGAGACAGGTCTGTAATACATTAACCCAGGAGGGGAGAGGAGGCAGGTCTGTAATACATTAATTAACCCAGTAGGGAAGGGTAGAGGAGGCAGGTCTGTAATACATTAACCCAGGAGGGGAGAGGAGGCAGGTCTGTAATACATTAATTAACCCAGTATGGAAGGGTAGAGGAGGCAGGTCTGTAATACATTAATTAACCCAGTAGGGAAGGGTAGAGGAGGCAGGTCTGTAATACATTAACCCAGTAGGGAAGGGGAGAGGAGGCAGGTCTGTAATACATTAACCCAGTAGGGGAGGGGAGAGGAGGCAGGTCTGTAATACATTAACCCAGTAGGGGAGGGGAGAGGAGGCAGGTCTGTAATACACTAACCCAGTAGGGAAGGGGAGAGGAGGCAGGTCTGTAATACATTAACCCAGTAGGGGAGGGGAGAGGAGGCAGGTCTGTAATACATTAACCCAGTAGGGAAGGGGAGAGGAGGCAGGTCTGTAATACATTAACACAGTAGGGGAGGGTAGAGGAGGCAGGTCTGTAATACATTAACCCCGTAGGGGAGGGGAGAGGAGGCAGGTCTGTAATACATTAACCCAGTAGGGAAGGGCAGAGGAGGCAGGTCTGTAATACATTAACCCAGTAGGGGAGGGTAGAGGAGGCAGGTCTGTAATACATTAACCCAGTAGGGAAGGGGAGAGGAGGCAGGTCTGTAATACATTAATCCAGTAGGGGAGGGGAGAGGAGGCAGGTCTGTAATACATTAACCCAGTAGGGGAGGGGAGAGGAGGCATGTCTGTAATACATTAACCCAGTAGGGGAGGGGAGAGGAGGCAGGTCTGTAATACATTAACCCAGTAGGGGAGGGGAGAGGAGGCAGGTCTGTAATATATTAACCCAGTAGGGAAGGGGAGAGGAGGCAGGTCTGTAATACATTAACCCAGTAGGGAAGGGGAGAGGAGGCAGGTCTGTAATACATTAACCCAGTAGGGGAGGGGAGAGGAGGCAGGTCTGTAATACATTAACCCAGTAGGGAAGGGGAGAGGAGGCAGGTCTGTAATACATTAACCCAGTAGGGGAGGGGAGAGGAGGTAGGTCTGTAATACATTAACCCAGTAGGGGAGGGGAGAGGAGGCAGGTCTGTAATACATTAACACAGTAGGGGAGGATAGAGGAGGCAGGTCTGTAATACATTAACCCAGTAGGGGAGGGGAGAGGAGGCAGTTCTGTAATACATTAACCCAGTAGGGAAGGGGAGAGGAGGCAGGTCTGTAATACATTAACCCAGGAGGGGAGAGGAGGCAGGTCTGTAATACATTAATTAACCCAGTAGGGAAGGGTAGAGGAGGCAGGTCTGTAATACATTAACCCAGGAGGGGAGAGGAGGCAGGTCTGTAATACATTAATTAACCCAGTATGGAAGGGTAGTGGAGGCAGGTCTGTAATACATTAATTAACCCAGTAGGGAAGGGTAGAGGAGGCAGGTCTGTAATACATTAACCCAGTAGGGAAGGGGAGAGGAGGCAGGTCTGTAATACATTAACCCAGTAGGGGAGGGGAGAGGAGGCAGGTCTGTAATACATTAACCCAGTAGGGGAGGGGAGAGGAGGCAGGTCTGTAATACACTAACCCAGTAGGGAAGGGGAGAGGAGGCAGGTCTGTAATACATTAACCCAGTAGGGGAGGGGAGAGGAGGCAGGTCTGTAATACATTAACCCAGTAGGGAAGGGGAGAGGAGGCAGGTCTGTAATACATTAACACAGTAGGGGAGGGTAGAGGAGGCAGGTCTGTAATACATTAACCCAGTAGGGGAGGGGAGAGGAGGCAGGTCTGTAATACATTAACCCAGTAGGGAAGGGCAGAGGAGGCAGGTCTGTAATACATTAACCCAGTAGGGGAGGGTAGAGGAGGCAGGTCTGTAATACATTAACCCAGTAGGGAAGGGGAGAGGAGGCAGGTCTGTAATACATTAATCCAGTAGGGGAGGGGAGAGGAGGCAGGTCTGTAATACATTAACCCAGTAGGGGAGGGGAGAGGAGGCAGGTCTGTAATACATTAACCCAGTAGGGGAGGGGAGAGGAGGCAGGTCTGTAATACATTAACCCAGTAGGGGAGGGGAGAGGAGGCAGGTCTGTAATATATTAACCCAGTAGGGAAGGGGAGAGGAGGCAGGTCTGTAATACATTAACCCAGTAGGGAAGGGGAGAGGAGGCAGGTCTGTAATACATTAACCCAGTAGGGGAGGGGAGAGGAGGCAGGTCTGTAATACATTAACCCAGTAGGGAAGGGGAGAGGAGGCAGGTCTGTAATACATTAACCCAGTAGGGGAGGGGAGAGGAGGTAGGTCTGTAATACATTAACCCAGTAGGGGAGGGGAGAGGAGGCAGGTCTGTAATACATTAACACAGTAGGGGAGGGTAGAGGAGGCAGTTCTGTAATACATTAACCCAGTAGGGGAGGGGAGAGGAGGCAGTTCTGTAATACATTAACCCAGTAGGGAAGGGGAGAGGAGGCAGGTCTGTAATACATTAACCCAGTAGGGGAGGGTAGAGGAGGCAGGTCTGTAATACATTAACCCAGTAGGGGAGGGGAGAGGAGGCAGGTCTGTAATACATTAACCCAGTAGGGGAGGGTAGAGGAGGCAGGTCTGTAATACATTAACCCAGTAGGGGAGGGGAGAGGAGGCAGGTCTGTAATACATTAACCCAGTAGGGAAGGGGAGAGGAGGCAGGTCTGTAATACATTAACACAATAGGGGAGGGGAGAGGAGGCAGGTCTGTAATACATTAACCCAGTAGGGGAGGGGAGAGGAGGCAGGTCTGTAATACATTAACCCAGTAGGGGAGGGGAGAGGAGGAAGGTCTGTAATATATTAACCCAGTAGGGTAGGGGAGAGGAGGCAGGTCTGTAATACATTAACCCAGTAGGGGAGGGGAGAGGTCTGTAATACATTAACCCAGTAGGGAAGGGGAGTGGAGGCAGGTCTGTAATACATTAACCCAGTACGGAAGGGGAGAGGAGGCAGGTCTGTAATACATTAACCCAGTAGGGGAGGGGAGAGGAGGCATGTCTGTAATACATTAACCCAGTAGGGGAGGGGAGAGGAGGCAGGTCTGTAATACATTAACCCAGTAGGGGAGGGGAGAGGAGGCATGTCTGTAATACATTAACCCAGTAGGGGAGGGGAGAGGAGGCAGGTCTGTAATACATTAACCCAGTAGGGGAGGGGAGAGGAGGCATGTCTGTAATACATTAACCCAATAGGGGAGGGGAGAGGAGGCAGGTCTGTAATACATTAACCCAGTAGGTGAGGGGAGAGGAGGCAGGTCTGTAATACATTAACTCAGTAGGGGAGGGGAGAGGAGGCAGGTCTGTATTGCATTAACCCAGTAGGGGAGGGGGGGAGGCAGGTCTGTAATACATTAACCCAGTAGGGGAAAGGAGAGGAGGCATGTCTGTAATACATTGACCTAGTAGGGGAGAGGAGAGGTCTGTAATACATTAACCCAGTAGGGGAGGGGGGAGGCAGGTCTGTAATACATTAACCCAGTAGGGGAGGGGAGAGGAGGCATGTCTGTAATACATTAACCCAGTAGGGGAGAGGAGAAGTCTGTAATACATTAACCCAGTAGGGGAGGGGACAGGATGCAGGTCTGTAATACATTGACCTAGTAGGGGAGAGGAGAAGTCTGTAATACATTAACCCAGTAGGGGAGGGGACAGGAGGCAGGTCTGTAATACATTAACCCAGTAGGGGAGGGGACAGGGGGCAGGTCTGTAATACATTAACCCAGTAGGGGAGAGGAGAGGAGGCATGTCTGTAATACATTAACCTCCCCTCCCCTACTGGGTTAATGTATTACAGACCTCTCCTCTCCCCTACTGGGTCAATGTATTACAGACCTGCCTCCTCTCCCCTCCCCTACTGGGTTAATGTAGGGGAGGGGAGAGGAGGCAGGTCTGTAATACATTAACCCAGTAGGGGAGGGGAGGGGAGGCAGGTCTGTAATACATTAACCCAGTAGGGGAGGGGAGAGGAGGCAGGTCTGTAATACATTAACCCAGTAGGGGAGGGGAGGGGAGGCAGGTCTGTAATACATTGACCCAGTAGGGGAGATGAGAGGTCTGTAATACATTAACCCAGTAGGGGAGGGGAGAGGAGGCAGGTCTGTAATACATTAGCAGTATATATGCTATAGTCATCCACTTGACTGGGTAACT
Organism: Oncorhynchus clarkii lewisi; assembly: GCF_045791955.1. Taxonomy (NCBI): domain Eukaryota; kingdom Metazoa; phylum Chordata; class Actinopteri; order Salmoniformes; family Salmonidae; genus Oncorhynchus; species Oncorhynchus clarkii. The sequence continues at coordinate 38,526,772 of NC_092160.1, forward strand.
GAGTATATCTGCTATAGTCATCCACTTGACTGGGTATCTCTGCTATAGTCATCCACTTGACTGGGTATCTCTGCTATAGTCATCCACTTGACTGGGTATCTCTGCTTTAGTCATCCACTTGACTGGGTAACTGGGTATCTCTGCTATATTCATCCACTGGACTGGGTAACTGGGTATCTCTGCTATAGTCATCCACTTGACTGGGTATCTCTGCTATATTCATCCACTGGACTGGGTAACTGGGTATCTCTGCTTTAGTCATCCACTTGACTGGGTAACTGGGTATCTCTGCTATATTCATCCACTGGACTGGGTATCTCTGCTATAGTCATCCACTTGACTGGGTATCTCTGCTATAGTCATCCACTGGACTGGGTAACTGGGTATCTCTGCTATAGTCATCCACTGGACTGGGTATCTCTGCTATATTCATCCACTGGACTGGGTATCTCTGCTATAGTCATCCACTGGACTGGGTATCTCTGCTATATTCATCCACTGGACTGGGTAACTGGGTATCTCTGCTATAGTCATCCACTTGACTGGGTAACTGGGTATCTCTGCTATATTCATCCACTGGACTGGGTATCTCTGCTATAGTCATCCACTTGACTGGGTATCTCTGCTATAGTCATCCACTGGACTGGGTAACTGGGTATCTCTGCTATAGTCATCCACTTGACTGGGTATCTCTGATATAGTCATCCACTGGACTGGGTATCTCTGCTATAGTCATCCACTTGACTGGGTAACTGGGTATCTCTGCTATATTCATCCACTGGACTGGGTATCTCTGCTATAGTCATCCACTGGACTGGGTATCTCTGCTATATTCATCCACTGGACTGGGTATCTCTGCTATATTCATCCACTGGACTGGGTATCTCTGCTATAGTCATCCACTTGACTGGGTATCTGGGTATCTCTGCTATATTCATCCACTTGACTGGGTATCTCTGCTATATTCATCCACTGGACTGGGTATCTCTGCTATAGTCATCCACTGGACTGGGTAACTGGGCATCTCTGCTATAGTCATCCACTTGACTGGGTAACTGGGTATCTCTGCTATATTCATCCACTGGACTGGGTATCTCTGCTATAGTCATCCACTTGACTGGGTAACAGGGTATCTCTGCTATATTCATCCACTTGACTGGGTATCTCTGCTATATTCATCCACTTGACTGGGTATCTCTGCTATAGTCATCCACTGGACTGGGTATCTCTGCTATAGTCATCCACTTGACTGGGTATCTCTGCTATAGTCATCCACTTGACTGGGTAACTGGGTATCTCTGCTATATTCATCCACTGGACTGGGTATCTCTGCTATATTCATCCACTTGACTGGGTATCTCTGCTATAGTCATCCACTTGACTGGGTAACTGGGTATCTCTGCTATATTCATCCACTTGACTGGGTATCTCTGCTATAGTCATCCACTTGACTGGGTATCTCTGATATAGTCATCCACTGGACTGGGTATCTCTGCTATAGTCATCCACTTGACTGGGTAACAGGGTATCTCTGCTATATTCATCCACTTGACTGGGTATCTCTGCTATATTCATCCACTTGACTGGGTATCTCTGCTATGGTCATCCACTGGACTGGGTATCTCTGCTATAGTCATCCACTTGACTGGGTATCTCTGCTATAGTCATCCACTTGACTGGGTAACTGGGTATCTCTGCTATATTCATCCACTGGACTGGGTATCTCTGCTATATTCATTCACTTGACTGGGTATCTCTGCTATTGTCATCCACTTGACTGGGTAACTGGGTATCTCTGCTATATTCATCCACTTGACTGGGTATCTCTGCTATAGTCATCCACTGGACTGGGTATCTCTGCTATAGTCATCCACTGGACTGGGTAACTGGGTATCTCTGCTATATTCATCCACTGGACTGGGTATCTCTGCTTTAGTCATCCACTTGACTGGGTATCTCTGCTATAGTCATCCACTGGACTGGGTATCTCTGCTATATTCACCCACTTGACTGGGTAACTGGGTATCTCTGCTATATTCATCCACTTGACTGGGTATCTCTGCTATAGTCATCCACTTGACTGGGTATCTCTGATATAGTCATCTACTTGACTGGGTAACTGGGTATCTCTGCTATATTCATCCACTTGACTGGGTATCTCTGCTATAGTCATCTACTTGACTGGGTATCTCTGCTATAGTCATCCACTGGACTGGGTATCTCTGCTATAGTCATCCACTTGACTGGGTATCTCTGCTATATTCATCCACTGGACTGGGTATCTCTGCTATAGTCATCCACTTGACTGGGTAACTGGGTATCTCTGCTATAGTCATCCACTGGACTGGGTAACTGGGTATCTCTGCTATAGTCATCCACTTGACTGGGTATCTCTGCTATAGTCATCCACTTGACTGGGTAACTGGGTATCTCTGCTATATTCATCCACTTGACTGGGTATCTCTGCTATAGTCATCCACTTGACTGGGTATCTGGGTATCTCTGCTATAGTCATCCACTTGACTGGGTATCTCTGCTATATTCACCCACTTGACTGGGTATCTCTGCTATAGTCATCCACTTGACTGGGTAACTGGGTATCTCTGCTATAGTCATCCACTTGACTGGGGTATCTGGGTATCTCTGCTATAGTCATCCACTTGACTGGGTATCTCTGCTATAGTCATCCACTTGACTGGGTATCTCTGCTATATTCACCCACTTGACTGGGTATCTCTGCTTTAGTCATCCACTTGACTGGGTAACTGGGTATCTCTGCTATAGTCATCCACTTGACTGGGTATCTCTGCTATAGTCATCCACTTGACTGGGTAACTGGGTATCTCTGCTATAGTCATCCACTTGACTGGGTATCTCTGCTATAGTCATCCACTTGACTGGGTAACTGGGTATCTCTGCTATATTCACCCACTTGACTGGGTATCTCTGCTTTAGTCATCCACTTGACTGGGTAACTGGGTATCTCTGCTATAGTCATCCACTTGACTGGGTATCTCTGCTATAGTCATCCACTTGACTGGGTATCTCTGCTATATTCATCCACTTGACTGGGTATCTCTGCTTTAGTCATCCACTGGACTGGGTAACTGGGTATCTCTGCTATAGTCATCCACTTGACTGGGTATCTCTGCTATAGTCATCCACTTGACTGGGTATCTCTGCTATAGTCATCCACTTGACTGGGTATCTCTGCTATAGTCATCCACTTGACTGGGTATCTCTGCTATAGTCATCCACTTGACTGGGTATCTCTGCTATAGTCATCCACTTGACTGGGTATCTCTGCTATAGTCATCCACTGGACTGGGTATCTCTGCTATAGTCATCCACTTGACTGGGTAACTGGGTATCTCTGCTATATTCACCCACTTGACTGGGTATCTCTGCTATAGTCATCCACTTGACTGGGTATCTCTGCTATATTCATCCACTGGACTGGGTATCTCTGCTATAGTCATCCACTTGACTGGGTATCTCTGCTATATTCATCCACTTGACTGGGTAACAGGGTATCTCTGCTATAGTCATCCACTTGACTGGGTATCTCTGATATAGTCATCCACTGGACTGGGTATCTCTGCTATAGTCATCCACTTGACTGGGTAACAGGGTATCTCTGCTATATTCATCCATTTGATTGGGTGACAAGACATTTACTAATTTCCTAAAACGTTGCATGACTCAGACTGTTGTTTAGAATTGATGTTCAAAATTACTCCTCACACAAACCAGTCACTACAACCTTGAATGAAAGCACTCTCTATCGCTGGAACGTGTCATTCATTCATTATATTATATAAAAGCTGAAGAACACCAAAAGGCACAACAACAAAAAAAGACTAATAATTAACAAAGAATTCTGCCTCGGGATTAATGAGTGGCTTCTTGAATCAGGATTGCGGCTCCAACGAGTAGCATTTAGAAAGCGGCAAGATAAAAATACATTAATAACAATCACAAGCTTTCAGTTTAGAGAAAAACAACAACCCATAGACAAACCTTGACCCCTAGCTACTGTATTCAAATGTCAGACGTGTTAAATCCTCAATCTAAATGATTCACACTGATAAAGGATGGCATCACTGAATCTGCATTACACAGCTCCAAAGGTCATGGATTCATTCTGGCCTCCTGTCTAATCGTCTCCCAGTCTACTCATGTAGTCAGTAGTACACTGAATCAGACAAGGTCATGGATTCATTCTGGCCTCCTGTCTAATCGTCTCCCAGTCTACTCATGTAGTCAGTAGTATACTGAATCAGACAAGGTCATGGATTCATTCTGGCCTCCTGTCTAATCGTCTCCCAGTCTACCCATGTAGTCAGTAGTACACTGAATCAGACAAGGTCATAGATTCATTCTGGCCTCCTGTCTAATCGTCTCCCAGCCTACTCATGTAGTCAGTAGTACACTGAATCAGACAAGGTCATGGATTCATTCTGGCCTCCTGTCTAATCGTCTCCCAGTCTACTCATGTAGTCAGTAGTATACTGAATCAGACAAGGTCATGGATTCATTCTGGCCTCCTGTCTAATAGTCTCCCAGTCTACCCATGTAGTCAGTAGTACACTGAATCAGACAAGGTCATAGATTCATTCTGGCCTCCTGTCTAATCGTCTCCCAGTCTACTCATGTAGTCAGTAGTACACTGAATCAGACAAGGTCATAGATTCATTCTGGCCTCCTGTCTAATCGTCTCCGAGTCTACTCATGTAGTCAGTAGTATACTGAATCAGACAAGGTCATGGATTCATTCTGGCCTCCTGTCTAATCGTCTCCCAGTCTACCCATGTAGTCAGTAGTACACTGAATCAGACAAGGTCATAGATTCATTCTGGCCTCCTGTCTAATCGTCTCCCAGTCTACTCATGTAGTCAGTAGTACACTGAATCAGACAAGGTCATAGATTCATTCTGGCCTCCTGTCTAATCGTCTCCGAGTCTACTCATGTAGTCAGTAGTATACTGATTCAGACAAGGTCATGGATTCATTCTGGCCTCCTGTCTAATCGTCTCCCAGTCTACCCATGTAGTCAGTAGTACACTGAATCAGACAAGGTCATAGATTAATTCTGGCCTCCTGTCTAATCGTCTCCCAGTCTACTCATGTAGTCAGTAGTATACTGAATCAGACAAGGTCATGGATTCATTCTGGCCTCCTGTCTAATAGTCTCCCAGTCTACCCATGTAGTCAGTAGTACACTGAATCAGACAAGGTCATAGATTCATTCTGGCCTCCTGTCTAATCGTCTCCCAGTCTACTCATGTAGTCAGTAGTACACTGAATCAGACAAGGTCATAGATTCATTCTGGCCTCCTGTCTAATCGTCTCCGAGTCTACTCATGTAGTCAGTAGTATACTGAATCAGACAAGGTCATGGATTCATTCTGGCCTCCTGTCTAATCGTCTCCCAGTCTACCCATGTAGTCAGTAGTACACTGAATCAGACAAGGTCATAGATTCATTCTGGCCTCCTGTCTAATCGTCTCCCAGTCTACTCATGTAGTCAGTAGTACACTGAATCAGACAAGGTCATAGATTCATTCTGGCCTCCTGTCTAATCGTCTCCGAGTCTACTCATGTAGTCAGTAGTATACTGATTCAGACAAGGTCATGGATTCATTCTGGCCTCCTGTCTAATCGTCTCCCAGTCTACCCATGTAGTCAGTAGTACACTGAATCAGACAAGGTCATAGATTAATTCTGGCCTCCTGTCTAATCGTCTCCCAGTCTACTCATGTAGTCAGTAGTACACTGAATCAGACAAGGTCATGGATTCATTCTGGCCTCCTGTCTAATCGTCTCCCAGTCTACTCATGTAGTCAGTAGTATACTGATTCAGACAAGGTCATAGATTAATTCTGGCCTCCTGTCTAATCGTCTCCCAGTCTACTCATGTAGTCAGTAGTATACTGATTCAGACAAGGTCATAGATTCATTCTGGCCTCCTGTCTAATCGTCTCCCAGTCTACTCATGTAGTCAGTAGTATACTGATTCAGACAAGGTCATAGATTAATTCTGGCCTCCTGTCTAATCGTCTCCCAGTCTACTCATGTAGTCAGCAGTACACTGAATCAGACAAGGTCATGGATTCATTCTGGCCTCCTGTCTAATCGTCTCCCAGTCTACTCATGTAGTCAGTTGTACACTGAATCAGACAAGGTCATAGATTCATTCTGGCCTCCTGTCTAATCGTCTCCCAGTCTACTCATGTAGTCAGTAGTACACTGAATCAGACAAGGTCATGGATTCATTCTGGCCTCCTGTCTAATCGTCTCCCAGTCTACTCATGTAGTCAGTAGTATACTGATTCAGACAAGGTCATAGATTAATTCTGGCCTCCTGTCTAATCGTCTCCCAGTCTACTCATGTAGTCAGTAGTATACTGATTCAGACAAGGTCATAGATTCATTCTGGCCTCCTGTCTAATCGTCTCCCAGTCTACTCATGTAGTCAGTAGTATACTGATTCAGACAAGGTCATAGATTAATTCTGGCCTCCTGTCTAATCGTCTCCCAGTCTACTCATGTAGTCAGCAGTACACTGAATCAGACAAGGTCATGGATTCATTCTGGCCTCCTGTCTAATCGTCTCCCAGTCTACTCATGTAGTCAGTTGTACACTGAATCAGACAAGGTCATGGATTCATTCTGGCCTCCTGTCTAATCGTCTCCCAGTCTACCCATGTAGTCAGCAGTACACTGAACCAGACAAGGTCATGAATCATGGTACTAATGGCAGTGAATGTATCCCAAATTACACACTATTCCCCACACACTCTTAGAAACAAAAAGCAGGTTTGTAGTTCTTTCCAGCAGTCCAAAGAATAAAATCACCCTCTGTTGGCCTCATGGCTGGAATGGTATTTCTATTTTTCATAAAGAGCACCTGTCCTCATACGGACAAAGCAGAACCATCAGAGATGTGCTAGAGGTCAAGCCCCGGTCTCTCCCTGATCTACAGACCGGACATTCAGTGGGTTCTGGCCTCTCCCCTCAGTCTCCCACTGCACTATAAATGACACCCTATTCCCTATATACTGTAGTGCACTATAAATGACACCCTATTCCCTATATACTGTAGTGCACTATAAATGACACCCTATTCCCTATATACTGTAGTGCACTATAAATTACACCCTATTCCCTATATACTGTAGTGCACTATAAATGACACCCTATTCCCTATATACTGTAGTCCACTATAAATAACACCCTATTCCTTATGTACTGTAGTGCACTATAAATGACACTCTATTCCCTATATACCGTAGTGCACTATAAATGACCCCCTATTCCTGATAAAGCTCTGGTCAAAACAAAAGTAGTGCTACTATATAGGGGGTAGGGTGCCATTTGGGACACAAACTCAGTCCCCTCTGTCTCACTACACTGCCAACACAGGCCACAATGCAATTTGTGTTACAGTGCCCTTAGGGTTGGAATTACATGGAGACTCTTGGGGGGCTGGGGAGGTCCAGACAAGTCTAGTCTGAATTCTCGTGTAATCTCCTTAAAGCCTTCGGAGGTGCTCTGTCTGCTTTGTTATAGGAGCACCTTGCATCCCCGGGTACTTCTGAGATCGAACCCATGAATGCACTGTTTTAATCAGAACAAATCCACCTCTTGTTGCTGTCAGATTCCACATCCTCCTGCTGCTTTTTGTCTCCTACTGTTTCCTGTGGGGTTTTTTTTTGTCCCCTCTAGGAGCATTAGTTATATTCTGAAGAGGCCGTATTACTTTCACTCCAGACTGACGCTGCCGTGGGTGATGTCTGACTACCTGTCCTGAGAGTGATGATGCAATGAGATGTTCTAATGAGATCTCTGATTGGTTGCAGTAGATATGACTCAGGTACTAGGGAGCAGGAACAGTAGACGCTGGAGTCTGACGAAGGTGGAGGGTTTAGCTCCCTGCTGTTGACCGAGCATAAGATATTTGTGGGGATATTTTCTGGCGGTCAGCACGGCTGACTAATGCCTCTCTCTCGCTCGCTCTCTCTCTCTCTCTCTCTCTCTCTCTCTCTCTCTCCCTCTATCTCTCTCTCTCTGTCTCTCTCTCTCTCTCTCTCCCTCTCTCTCTCTCTCTCTCTGTCCCCACAGAAATACACAAGGAGCATTATAGCTATCCCCCCCTCTCTCTGTTTCTCTCTCTCTCTCTCTGTCTTTCTCTGTCTCTCTCTCTCTCTCTCTCTCTCTCTCTCTGGCTCTCTCTATCCCTCTCTCTCATCCTCCATCTCTCTTTATCCCTCTCGTTCTCTCTCCTCCTCTCTCTCAATTCAATTCAATTCCATTCAATGGCTTTATTGGCATGGGAAACATGTGTTAACATTGCCAAAGCAAGTGAGGTAGATAATATATAGAGTGAATATATAAAGTGAAATAAACAATAAAAATTAACAGTAAACATTACACATACAGAAGTTTCAAAACAATAAAGACATTACAAATGGCATATTATATATATATATATACTGTGTTGTAACAATGTACAAATGGTAAAGGACACAAGATAAAATAAATAAGCATAAATATGGGTTGTATTTACAATGGTGTGTGTTCTTCACTGGTTGCCCTTTTCTCGTGGCAACAGGTCACAAATCTTGCTGCTGTGATGCACACTGTGGGATTTCACCCAGTAGATATGGGAGTTTTTCAAAATTGGATTTGTTTTCGAATTCTTTGTGGATCTGTGTAATCTGAAGGAAATATGTCTCTCTAATATGGTCATACATTGTTAGGAAGTGCAGCTCAGTTTCCACCTCATTTTGTGGGCAGTGAGCACATAGCCTGTCTTCTCTTGAGAGCCACGTCTGCCTACGGCGGCCTTTCTCAACAGCAAGGCTATGCTCACTGAGTCTGTACATAGTCAAAGCTTTCCTTAAGTTTGGGTCAGTCACAGTGGTCAGGTATTCTGCCGCTGTGTACTCTCTGTGTAGGGCCAAATAGCATTCTAGTTTGCTCTGTTTTTTTGTTAATTCTTTCCAATGTGTCAAGTAATTATCTTTTTGTTTTCTCATGATTTGGTTGGGTCTAATTGTGCTGCTGTCCTGGGGCTCTGTAGGGTGTGTTTGTGTTTGTGAACAGAGCCCCAGGACCAGCTTGCTTAGGGGACTCTCCTCCAGGTTCATCTCTCTGTAGGTGATGGCTTTGTTATGGAAGGTTTGTGAATCGCTTCCTTTTAGGTGGTTGTAGAATTTAACGGCTCTTTTCTGGATTTTGATCATTAGTGGGTATCGGCCTAATTCTGCTCTGCATGTATTATTTGGTGTTCTACGTTGTACACGGAGGATATTTTTGCAGAATTCTGCGTGCAGAGTCTCAATTTGGTGTTTCTCTCCATTTCTCTCTTTATTTCTCCCTCCATCCCTCTGTCTGTTCTTCCCTTCCTCTCCTGCTAACTGCCAGGGATCGAAATTACATGTTCTGCTCAGCATCATGCAGTATGTGTGTCTTTCTGTCTGCCTCCACGTAACTCTGCCTTCACACCACTCTGCCTCCACACCACTCTGCCTCCACGCCACTCTGCCTCTGCCTCCACACCACTCTGCCTCTGCCTCAACGCCACTCTGCCTCCACGCAACTCTGCCTCAACACCACTCTGCTTCCACACCACTCTGCCTCTGCCTCCACACCACTCTGCCTCTGCCTCCACACCACTCTGCCTCCACACTCCACACCACTCTGCCTCTGCCTCCACACCATTCTGTCTCCACACCACTCTGCCTCTGCCTCCACACCACTCTGCCTCTGCCTCAACGCCACTCTGCCTTCACACCACTCTGCCTCCACACCACTCTGCCTCCACACCACTCTGCCTCCACACCACTCTGCCTCTGCCTCCACACCACTCTGCCTCTGCCTCCACACCACTCTGCCTCCACACTCCACACCACTCTGCCACTGCCTCCACACCATTCTGTCTCCACACCACTCTGCCTCTGCCTCCACACCATTCTGCCTCCACACCGCTCTGCCTCCACACCACTCTGCCTCTGCCTCCACGCCGCTCTGCCTCCACACCCCTCTGCCTCCACACCACTCTGCCTCCACATCCCTCTGCCTCAACACCATTCTGCCTCCACACCACTCGGCCTCCACACCCCTCTACCTCCACATCCCTCTGCCTCCACACCACTCTGCCTCCACATCACTCTGCTCCACATAACTCTGCTTCCACACCGCTCTGCCTCCACATCGCTCTGCCTCCACATCGCTCTGCCTCCACACCACCCTGCCTCCACACCGCTCTGCCTCCACATCGCTCTGCCTCCACATCGCTCTGCCTCCACATAACTCTGCCTCCACATCAGTCTGCCTCCACACCATTCTGTCTCAACGCCGCTCTGCCTCCACATCACTCTGCCTCCACATCATTCTGCCTCCACACCACTCTGCCTCCACATCGCTCTGCCTCCACATAACTCTGCCTCCACATCAGTCTGCCTCCACACCACTCTGCCTCAAAGTCACTCTGCCTCCACACCCCTCCGCCTCAACGTCACTCTGCCTAAACACCGCTCTGCCTCCACATCGCTCTGCCTCCACACTCCACGCCACTCTGCCTCCACACTCCACGCCACTCTGCCTCCACACCACTCTGCCTCCACACCACTCTGCCTCCACATCGCTCTGCCTCAACATCGCTCTGCCTCCGCATCGCTCTGCCTCCACATCGCTCTGCCTCCACACCACTCTGCCTCCACACCCCTCTAACTCCACACCGCTCTGCCTCCACATCGCTCTGCCTCCACATCGCTCTGCCTCCACACTACTCTGCCTCCACACCTCTCTGCCTCCACACCCCTCTGCCTCCACACCCCTCTGCCTCCACACCCCTCTGCCTCCACACCCCTCTGCCTCCACACCGCTCTGCCTCCACATCGCTCTGCCTCCACATCGCTCTGCCTCCACATCGCTCTGCCTCCACATCGCTCTGCCTCCACATCACTCTGCCTCCACATAACTTTGCCTCCACATCACTCTGCCTCCACACTCCACGGCACTCTGCCTAAACGCCACTCTGCCTCCACACCACTCTGCCTCCACACCACTCTGCCTCCACACTCCACAGCACTCTGCCTAAACGCCACTCTGCCTCCACACCGCTCTGCCTCCACATCGCTCTGCCTCCACACCACTCTGCCTCCACACCACTCTGCCTCCACACCCCTCTGCCTCCACACCCCTCTGCCTCCACACAACTCTGCCTCCACACTCCACGGCACTCTGCCTCCACACCACTCTGCCTCCACACCCCTCTGCCTCCACATCACTCTGCCTCCACACCCCTCTGCCTCCACACCACTCTGCCTCCACACCCCTCTGCCTCCACATCACTCTGCCTCCACATCACTCTGCCTCCACACCCCTCTGCCTCCACACAGGAATCAAAGATGTGTAAACTCTGGTGTGTAAAGTCTGGTGTGTAAACTCTGGTGTGTAAACTCTGGTGTGCTGTCTGCTATAATTCACCTTTTTATTTCCAATATTTACTACATGACTAGAGCGCCAAACAATAACAGATGCAGTACGGTAGCCTGCTAGGACACTTCGCAACGACTAGTAATTATTTCTGCGCCCCAAATAGCTCCCTATTCCCTATATAGTGCACTACTTTAGACCAGAGCCCTTTTCCCTATATAGTGCACTACTTTAGACCAGAGCCCTATTCCCTGTATAGTGCACTACTTTAGACCAGCGCCCTATTCCCTATATAGTGCACTACTTTAGACCAGAGCCCTATTCTCTACATAGTGCACTACTTTAGACCAGAGCCCTAGGGGCTATATAGTGAATAGGGTGCCATTTGGGATACAACCAGGGACATGGTTTCTACTACACAGACTGCAGGGAGGAGAAACAGGGATGTGTAGAGACTGATGACACAGAGGTAGATTTGACCATTTTACTCAACTCAATCTGATCACAGACCAACAACCGACCAACCAACCAACCGACCGACCAACCAATCAACCGACCAACCAACCGACCAACCAACCGACCAACCGACCGACCAACCAACCAACCAACCAACCGACCAACCGACAAACCAACCGACCAACCGACCGACCGACCGACCAACCGACCGACCAACCAACCGACCAACCGACCAACCAACCAACCAACCGACCAACCGACCAACAACCAACCGACCGGCCAACCAACCAACTGACCAACCGACCAACAACCAACTGACCGAAAGACTGACCAACCAACCAACCAACCAACCATCCGACCAACAACCAACCGACCGACAGACTGACCAACCAACCAACCAACCAACCAACCGACCAACAACCAACCGACCGACAGACTGACCAACCAACCAACCAACCAACCGACCAACAACCAACCGACCGACCAACAGACTGACCAACCAACCGACCGACAGACTGACCAACCAACCGACTGACCAACCAACCAACCAACCAACCAACCGACCAACAACCAACCGACCGACAGACTGACCAACCAACCAACCAACCAACCAACCAACAACCAACCGACCGACAGACTGACCAACCGACCAATCAGCTCCCCAATTAAAAAATGATATCTAAAAAAATCTGGCAAAAAAGGGCAGCCAATCTCAAACAAAATATGAACTAATGATGTCTTTAAAGCGCAAAAAAATGTTTTGCCACAGAAAGCAACAGGCAGCCACAGGAAGCCAAACTGGCTAAGCCAATCACAGCCAAGCAGAGGCGGGGCCACAGGACAGGAAGTAGCCTAGCTGAAGGCCTGGGAGCGGTTGAGCGGGCGGTGTTACCTGGGCAGGTCGCGGTGCAGGCGCTTTTCTGGACATTCTGCCCGTCGCATGCCATGCCCCCGTTCAGCGGCGTGGGATTGGTGCAGCTGCGGCTCCTCCTCTGCCAGCCACGCCCACAAACTGAGCTGCACGCCGACCACGTTGTCCAGGTAGACCAACCTCCGTTCACTGTCACCGTGATGAAGTGAAAAGGAGGAGGGAAGTCAAGGGTCAAGGGGTAAGGTAGGGGAGGGGTGGGATGGAGGGATGGAGGGTGGAGGGAAGAGAGGAGGAGGGAAGAGAGGAAGAGGGAGTGAGAGAGGGAAAGAGGAGACGAGGAAAGGAGCGGATGGAAGGAGGGAGGGATGGATGGAGCGACAAATCAGCCAGGGTTACCCGACATGGGTGGACAGATATTGAAGGGGGCCTGTCTGATTATATGTATTATGGACAGACATATATTAGTGGGTCCTGTCTGACTGCTGTACTGTAGGTGTGATGTTGTCTGCTGGCCTGTGACTACTGTATTTTACTGTAGCTGTGATGCTGTCTGCTGGCCTGTGACTACTGTATTTTACTGTAGGTGTGATGTTGTCTGCTGGCCTGTGACTACTGTATTTTACTGTAGGTGTGATGTTGTCTGCTGGCCTGTGACTACTGTATTTTACTGTAGGTGTGATGCTGTTTGATGGCCTGTGACTACTGTATTTTACTGTAGGTGTGATGTTGTCTGATGGCCTGTGACTACTGTATTTTACTGTAGGTGTGATGCTGTTTGATGGCCTGTGACTACTGTATTTTACTGTAGGTGTGATGTTGTCTGCTGGCCTGTGACTACTGTATTTTACTGTAGCTGTGATGCTGTCTGCTGGCCTGTGACTACTGTATTTTACTGTAGGTGTGATGTTGTCTCATGGCCTGTGACTACTGTATTATACTGTAGGTGTGATGCTGTTTGCTGGCCTGTGACTACTGTATTTTACTGTAGGTGTGATGTTGTCTGATGGCCTGTGACTACTGTATTTTACTGTAGGTGTGATGCTGTTTGATGGCCTGTGACTACTGTATTTTACTGTAGGTGTGATGTTGTCTGCTGGCCTGTGACTACTGTATTTTACTGTAGGTGTGATGCTGTCTGCTGGCCTGTGACTACTGTATTTTACTGTAGGTGTGATGTTGTCTGCTGGCCTGTGACTACTGTATTTTATTGTAGCTGTGATGCTGTCTGCTGGCCTGCAAGCTACACTCGCATTAACATCTGCTAACCATGTGTATGTGACAAATAAAATTTGATTTTGATTTGGCCTGTGACTACTGTATTTTACTGTAGCTGTGATGCTGTCTGCCACCCTGGCTACAGTCAATGACACAACAGTGGTTGGCTAGGCTTTATCTCCGGCTACAGTCAATGACACGGTAACAGTGGTTGGCTAGGCTTTATCTCCGGCTACAGTCAATGACAAGGTAACAGTGGTTGGCTAGGCTTTATCTCTGGCTACAGTCAATGACAAGGTAACAGTGGTTGGCTAGGCTTTATCTCTGGCTAGAGTCAATGACATAACAGTGGTTGGCTAGGCTTTATCTCTTGCTACAGTCAATGACAAGGTAACAGTGGTTGGCTAGGCTTTATCTCCGGCTACAGTCAATGACATAACAGTGGTTGGCTAGGCTTATCCCTGGCTACAGTCAATGACATAACAGTGGTTGGCTAGGCTTTATCTCTGGCTACAGTCAATGACAAGGTAACAGTGGTTGGCTAGGCTTTATCTCTGGCTACAGTCAATGACATAACAGTGGTTGGCTAGGCTTTATCTCTGGCTACAGTCAATGACAAGGTAACAGTGGTTGGCTAGGCTTTATCCCCGGCTACAGTCAATGACACAACAGTGGTTGGCTAGGCTTTATCTCTGGCTACAGTCAATGACAAGGTAACAGTGGTTGGCTAGGCTTTATCTCCGGCTACAGTCAATGACATAACAGTGGTTGGCTAGGCTTTATCTCTGGCTACAGTCAATGACATAACAGTGGTTGGCTAGGCTTTAACCCCGGCTACAGTCAATGACATAACAGTGGTTGGCTAGGCTTTATCTCTGGCTACAGTCAATGACAAGGTAACAGTGGTTGGCTAGGCTTTATCTCTGGCTACAGTCAATGACAAGGTAACAGTGGTTGGCTAGGCTTTATCCCTGGCTACAGTCAATGACAAGGTAACAGTGGTTGGCTAGGCTTTATCTCTGGCTACAGTCAATGACAAGGTAACACTGGTTGGCTAGGCTTTATCTCTGGCTACAGTCAATGACAAGGTAACACTGGTTGGCTAGGCTTTATCTCTGGCTACAGTCAATGACAAGGTAACACTGGTTGGCTAGGCTTTATCTCTGGCTACAGTCAATGACAAGGTAACAGTGGTTGGCTAGGATTTATCTCTGGCTACAGTCAATGACAAGGTAACACTGGTTGGCTAGGCTTTATCTCTGGCTACAGTCAATGACAAGGTAACAGTGGTTGGCTAGGCTTTATCTCTGGCTACAGTCAATGACAAGGTAACAGTGGTTGGCTAGGCTTTATCCCTGGCTACAGTCAATGACAAGGTAACAGTGGTTGGCTAGGCTTTATCCCTGGCTACAGTCAATGACAAGGTAACAGTGGTTGGCTAGGCTTTATCTCTGGCTACAGTCAATGACAAGGTAACAGTGGTTGGCTAGGCTTTATCTCTGGCTACAGTCAATGACAAGGTAACAGTGGTTGGCTAGGCTTTATCTCTGGCTACAGTCAATGACAAGGTAACAGTGGTTGGCTAGGCTTTAACCCCCGGCTACAGTCAATGACAAGGTAACAGTGGTTGGCTAGGCTTTATCTCTGGCTACAGTCAATGACAAGGTAACAGTGGTTGGCTAGGCTTTATCTCTGGCTACAGTCAATGACAAGGTAACAGTGGTTGGCTAGGCTTTATCCCTTGACAGGCTCTGGTCAAAAGTAGTGCACTACACACAAAAAATTAGGTGTTCAACAAGGGTTCTTTGAAGAACCTTAGGGTTCTTGGCACTGGAAACGGCCCACAAAAGGTTCTTCCAAGAACCCCATAGGGGGTGGGGGTTCATTGAGGAACCTAACTGCCTAACTGAAACACTTGGACTTGACTTAGTTGTTGGGGGGTGGGGGGTTCATTGAGGAATCTACTTAATTGTTGGGGTTGGTTCATTGAGGAATCTCCTTAGTTGTTGGGGGGGGGGGGGGGGGGGTTCATTCAGGAACCTCCTTAGTTGTTGTGGGGGGGGGGGTTCATTGAGGAACCTCCTTAGTTGTTGTGGGGGGGGTTCATTGAGGAACGTCATGTGTTGTTTTGGTGGGGGGGGGGGGGGTTCATTGAGGAACCTCCTTAGTTGTTGGGGGGGTTCATTGAGGAACCTCCTTAGTTGTTGGGGGGGGGGGGGGGGTTCATTGAGGAACCTCCTTAGTTGTTGGGGGGGGGGGGGGTCATTGAGGAACCTCCTTAGTTGTTGTGGGGGGGGGGGTTCATTGAGGAACCTCCTTAGTTGTTGGGGGGTTCATTGAGGAACCTCCTTAGTTGTTGGGGGTGGGTGGGGGGGTTCATTGAGGAACTTAACTGCCCATCTGAAACACATGGACTTGAATTTGAAAGGACAGCAGGTGCAGGCACTTTTAACTGAAAAATGTTAAAATCTCCTCAATTTAAGGTATGGTTTGTCCTTTGTAAGATCAAAATGTATATTGTTTTATGATGATACCATTTACCATCCAGGCTGCATCGTGGCTAGAGTCAACGACAGGTGTGCCAGCGACAGCTGACAGGTGTGCCAGCGGGTGGGCTACCCTTCACCCTGGGCTGGGAATAAAGTGGCCACCGCGGGGGACAGGAAAGAACGTGACACTCTGCTAATGTTGATGGGGGGGATATCAAAGAACGTGACACCCTGCTGCTCTTGACCTTGTTTCCATGTTTAAGAAACGCCTGTAGAAAGACAAATACACACCTGCTCCTGTGCTGCACTCTGTAGCTGTGGTATGTACTGTAGCTGTGCTTCACTCTGTAGCTGTGGTATGTACTGTAGCTGTGGTATGTACTGTAGCTGTGCTGCACTCTGTAGCTGTGGTATGTACTGTAGCTGTGCTGCGTTCTGTAGCTGTGGTATGTACTGTAGCTGTGCTGCGCTCTGTAGCTGTGGTATGTACTGTAGCTGTGCTGCGCTCTGTAGTTGTGGTATGTACTGTAGCTGTGGTATGTACTGTAGCTGTTCTGCACTCTGTAGCTGTGGTATGTACTGTAGCTGTGCCTTGCTCTGTAGCTGTGCTATGTACTGTAGCTGTGCCTTGCTCTGTAGCTGTGGTATGTACTGTAGCTGTGCTGTGCTCTGTAGCTGTGGTATGTACTGTAGCTGTGCTTCGCTCTGTAGTTGTGGTATGTACTGTAGCTGTGGTATGTACTGTAGCTGTGCTGCGCTCTGTAGTTGTGGTATGTACTGTAGCTGTGGTATGTACTGTAGCTGTGCTGCACTCTGTAGCTGTGGTATGTACTGTAGCTGTGGTATGTACTGTAGCTGTGCTGCACTCTGTAGCTGTGGTATGTACTGTAGCTGTGGTATGTACTGTAGCTGTGCTGCACTCTGTAGCTGTGAATATATAGGTATGGTAACTATCATTCACTTTCTCAAACTAGACACTGGCCGCGTCCAAATATCCAAATACTACATACTTAAACTGCATACTATGTACTCATCGTTGCATAGCATTTAGCACCGTTTAGTAAAAGGTGTGCAGTATGCCACGGCCGCAACGCATTAGCGGCTACTGACTGGCTGAGTAGGTGGGGTGGGGCCGAGTGTGGATGGCTTTTGTCCAAATTCAACAGACAAAGTAC
Organism: Oncorhynchus clarkii lewisi; assembly: GCF_045791955.1. Classification (NCBI taxonomy): domain Eukaryota; kingdom Metazoa; phylum Chordata; class Actinopteri; order Salmoniformes; family Salmonidae; genus Oncorhynchus; species Oncorhynchus clarkii. The sequence continues at coordinate 38,544,423 of NC_092160.1, forward strand.
ATCACATTAACCAGCCTGATAATAGCTCATTTCCAATATGATTAATTTCTCTAAACTCTGACTAGAATAGGCCTGCTCAGGCTGGTTGTAGTCAGACTATCACATTCCACCTAAACCGTAGCCCCTATAGTCCATCTATCCTATTTAAAAAAGGACTGAAGACACAAACAGATCATTTGGTTAAATGTCAACATACTTCATAACCTAGTACACACATTGGAAACTTTTCAAATGTTAAAAAACAAAATGGCTGTCCACGGTGTTTTTCGGGTGCGTCGCATATTCAGAACCGCCGGGCAGCAACATAATAAACTAAAGCACTGATCATTGGGAACGGAGATCAGAACGACTGCTGAGACCTGATCCATGACTTAAATAATGCTATAGGTAGCCTAGCCTATAAAAACTAAACCAATCCATATGTTGAAAAATGCCTGGTTAGCACGACGTCACTAAATCAACACAATCCCAAGTTCCCCGTTGCCTACACATTCAAAACAAATCAAAATATGTGTTTTAGTATTTAGTTTAAAAGCTCTGATGAAGACCAGAAGAACTACCTGTTCTGGACCTGCTGTTTTTGACTTTCTCTTTCTCTACCGCACCTGCTGTCTCAAACTCTGAATGCTTGGCTATGAAAAGCCAACTGACATTTACTCCTGAGGTGCTGACCTGTTTCCCCCTCGACAACCACTGTGATTATTATTATCTGACCCTGCTGATCACCTATGAAAGTTTTGAAGAATAATCTTTGAAGACCAATCTGGCTTTAATGACCATGTACTTTTATAATCTCCACCCGGCACAGCCAGAAGAGGACTGGCCACCCCTAATAGCCTGGTTCCTCTCTAGGTTTCTTCCTAGGTTCTGGCCTTTCTAGAGAGTTTTTCCTAGCCACCGTGCTTCTACACCTGCATTGCTTGCTGTTTGGGGTTTTAGGCTGGGTTTCTGTACAGCACTTTGAGATATCAGCTGATGTAAGAAGGGATTTATAAATACATTTGATTGAATTTAGCGGAACATCCTGTGGCATTTAAACTATGCTTATTTTTTCGAAAATACACATGCTGAGAATGAGATGACGTTGTTTCCTGCCATTTGATGTTGCATCATGCCATTCGATGACGTTGTTTCATGCCATTCGTTGACGTTGTTTCATGCCATTCGTTGACGTTGTTTCATGCCATTCGTTGACGTTGTTTCATGCCATTCGTTGACGTTGTTTCATGCCATTCGTTGACGTTGTTTCATGCCATTCGTTGACGTTGTTTCATGCCATTCGTTGACGTTGTTTCATGCCATTCGTTGACGTTGTTTCATGCCATTCGTTGACGTTGTTTCATGCCATTCGTTGACGTTGTTTCATGCCATTCGTTGACGTTGTTTCATGCCATTCGTTGACGTTGTTTCATGCCATTCGTTGACGTTGTTTCATGCCATTCGTTGATGTTGTTTCATGCCATTCGTTGATGTTGTTTCATGCCATTCGTTGACGTTGTTTCATGCCATTCGATGACGTTGTTTCATGCCATTCGTTGATGTTGTTTCATGCCATTCGTTGACGTTGTTTCATGCCATTCGTTGATGTTGTTTCATGCCATTCGTTGACGTTGTTTCATGCCATTCGATGACGTTGTTTCATGCCATTCGTTGATGTTGTTTCATGCCATTCGTTGACGTTGTTTCATGCCATTCGTTGACGTTGTTTCATGCCATTCGATGATGTTGTTTCATGCCATTCGATGACGTTGTTTCATGCCATTCGTTGATGTTGTTTCATGCCATTCGTTGACGTTGTTTCATGCCATTTGTTGATGTTGTTTCATGCCATTCGTTGACGTTGTTTCATGCCATTCGTTGACGTTGTTTCATGCCATTCGTTGATTTCAGCAGCACATCCCCATATCTAATGATCAGCTGTTGTCAAAGCCAAAACGACTATGTCATTCGGGCATTTAAATATACTAGATTTTTTTGAATACTCAAACGGTGTACTATTTAGTATGCAACTATTCTGCCACGGCCACTGACTTTACTGATTATGAGACGAGACAAAATATCAGTTATAGACAGTTATTTATTGTTTATTATTGTTATTGTTATATATATATTATTGTTATAGACAGTTATTTATTGTTTATTATTGTTATTGTTATATATATATTATTGTTATAGACAGTTATTTATTGTTTATAGTTTATTATTGTTATTGTTATATTCATGTTTAAAGACAGTTATTTATTGTTTATAGTTTATTATTGTTATTATCAAGCTCCTCATTACGTTTTAAGGAACCAAAGACGAGGATACCTGTCTATCTAAATACAAATCCTCTCCTCTAACACAACCATGTGGTAAAGCAATCGATCCAAAAGCAGAGGTGAAACGTGTTCATATTTCCAGCTAAATGTCACTGTCCTCTACAAGCTGGACAAAAGACACAGAAAGAAGAGATCCAATGTTTTACGTCTAAGATGAACAGGAAAAAACTGACCTGAACGTTTTGAACTCAAAAATTCTTACTAAACTAAACTTTTCATAACAACGTTTCGATCTGATTCTAAATAATATATAATTGCTTGAAAATGCCAATCCACTTGAAAGGACCGAGCAGTGAGAGTAGTGTGGTGATTCAAGTATTTGTCACGTACGCTCCCGCCCCCCCCCCCCCCAGCGCTTGAGGGCGCCAGGCTGCCCTGCATCACGCACTCCTGCCATCAATTACGCACACCTGCCTTCCCTCTCTACGCGCCTCAGCAATATTGGACTCACCTGGACTCATCATCTGTTTATGTTTACCTCTCCATATATAAGTCAGGTTCCCTGCTCTGTTTCCTGCTGATGCATTGATTGTTTTTTGTCTGTATTATCAGTTCGTCTGACGCTGTTGCTGTCTCGTTCCATCTCCGTTCTTCATTAAATGTTTGACTCCCCCGTACCTGCTTCGTCTCTCCAGCCTCAACTCATGTGACAGAATGCATCAGCCAATCACACGAAGCATCGGGGCGTACTGGCGTTCTGGTTGGTATGGTGACCTCGGCTCTGGGTCGCCACCGATGGAACCGGGGGGTGCCTAGCCAGCTAGTCGGGCTTCCACGCCCAAGCTGGATCGAGAGGTTTCCTTGTCCCGGTTGGCTCGAATGGTGCCCATCCCACGTCGGGCCTCAGCCAGATCGTCGGGCTTCCACGCCCTAGCTGGATCGAGAGGTTTCCTTGTCCCGGTTGGCTCGAATGGTGCCCATCCCACGTCGGGCCTCAGCCAGATCGTCCGTTCTTTATTAAATGTTTGACTCCCCTGCTTGGTCTCTCCAGCCTCAACTCATGTGATAGTATTGTGGTCTCTTTGGCATAACAGGCAGTGTGATAACATGTAGTTGATGAATGTGAAGTGTTTTGACTGTAGGCTACAACACCATGTAATTTAACGTCACATTTTCACACTTGAAAGACATGACATCGTTCTTCTTATTCTGATCAGACTGGAACTGACTATTGCAACGACTCTAACTTGTGAATTATCCCTAACAATGCCTAAGTGTATGTTCCTGTGTGTGTGAGCCTCTGTGTCAAAACAGACCAAATCAAACGATAACTAGTCTATATACACAGGGTACCAGTACTGAGTAATGATAACTAGGTTATATACACAGGGTACCAGTACTGAGTAATGATAACTAGGTTATATACACAGGGTACCAGTACTGAGTAATGATAACTAGGTTATATACACAGGGCACCAATGTGCCGGGTATGAGATAATTGAGGTAGATATGTACATATTCTGTAGTTGGGAATAAAGTAATGATAACTAGGTTATCTACACAGGGTACCAGTACTGAGTAATGATAACTAGGTTATATACACAGGGCACCAATGTGCCGGGTATGAGATAATTGAGGTACATATTCTGTAGTTGGGAATAAAGTGATGATAACTAGGTTATATACACAGGGCACCAATGTGCCGGGTATGAGATAATTGAGGTACATATTCTGTAGTTGGGAATAAAGTGATGATAACTAGGTTATATACACAGGGCACCAATGTGCCGGGTATGAGATAATTGAGGTACATATTCTGTAGTTGGGAATAAAGTGATTGATAATAAACTGTAACAGCAGCGTTTGTGACGTGTCAAAAAACTGAGTGCAAAAATTGTTTAATGGGCAGATTGTCTGGGTAACTATTTAACCAACTATTTATCAGTCTTAGGACTTGGGTATGGAATCAATTGAGGGTCCTGTTGGTGCATCGGTACCGCCAGCCGTGCTGAGAGAACAGTCTTATGACTTGCGTGGCTGGAATCTTTGACAAATCTTTCGGGCCTTCCTCTGACACCGCCAGCCGTGCTGTCTGACACCGCCTGGTATACAGGTCTTGGCTGGCAGGAAGCACAGCCCCAGTGATGTACTGGGCTTTAAGCATTATCCTCTGTAGCGTCTTCCCAAACAGTTTCTATACCAGGCGGTGATGCAGCCAGCCATGATGCTCTCAATGGTGCAGCTGTAGACCTTTGAGGATCTGAGGGCCCCGTGCCAAATCTTTTCAGCCTCCCGAAGGGGGGAAGAGGCGTTGTCGTGCCCTCTTCACAACCTGATCCAACCAACAGCCCCTGTCGATGTGAATGGGGGCGTGCTCACCCATCCGTTTCCTGTAGTCTACGATCAGCTCCTTTGTCTTGCTGACATTGAGGGAGAGGTTGTTGCCCTGTGACGACACTGTGTGAGTGCGTTTCGTGCATGTCTCTGTGTGTGCCCTGCTCCTGTGTGTGCTCCGTGGGAGTTCACCACTGGCACATAATGGGTATAATTGGATCATGGAAGATGATTGGATGGAATCAAGTCGTCTGAATTCTAATCAACTCTCTCTATATTTACTCTCCCTGGTTCAACTCCCCAATGGCACCCTATTCCCTATATACTGTAGTACACCATAAATTGCACCCTATTCCCTATATACTGTAGTGCACTATACATTACACCCTATTCCCTATGTATTGTTGTGCACTATAAATTACACCCTATTCCCTATACACTGTAGTGCACTATAAATTACACCCTATATACTGTAGTGCACTATAAATTACACCCTGCTCCCTATAACTGATTTGTTGACTTGGAAGCTTTTGGACCAGTAGTACATATGGTCCCTCTAACTACAACACTGTGAAACCAGTAGGTCTGGTCCCTCTAACTACAACACTGTGAAACCAGTAGGTCTGGTCCCTCTAACTACAACACCGTGAAACCAGTAGGTCTGGTCCCTCTAACTGCAACGCTGTGAAACCAGTAGGTCTGGTCCCTCTAACTACAATGCTGTGAAACCAATAGGTCTGGTCCCTCTAACTACAACGCCGTGAAACCAGTAGGTCTGGTCCCTCTAACTACAACACCATGAAACCAGTAGGTCTGGTCCCTCTAACTACAACACCATGAAACCAGTAGGTCTGGTCCTTCTAACTACAACACCGTGAAACCAGTAGGTCTGGACCCTCTAACTACAACACCGTGAAACCAGTAGGTCTGGTCCCTCTAACTACAACGCTGTGAAACCAGTAGGTCTGGTTCCTCTAACTACAACGCCATGAAACCAGTAGGTCTGGTCCCTCTAACTACAACACCATGAAACCAGTAGGTCTGGTCCCTCTAACTACAACACTGTGAAACCAGTAGGTCTGGTCCCTCTAACTACAACACCGTGAAACCAGTAGGTCTGGTCCCTCTAACTACAACGCTGTGAAACCAGTAGGTCTGGTTCCTCTAACTACAACGCCATGAAACCAGTAGGTCTGGTCCCTCTAACTACAACACCGTGAAACCAGTAGGTCTGGTCCCTCTAACTACAACACTGTGAAACCAGTAGGTCTGGTCCCTCTAACTACAACACCGTGAAACCAGTAGGTCTGGTCCCTCTAACTACAACGCTGTGAAACCAGTAGGTCTGGTCCCTCTAACTACAACACCATGAAACCAGTAGGTCTGGTCCCTCTAACTACAACGCCGTGAAACCAGTAGGTCTGGTCCCTCTAACTACAACGCTGTGAAACCAGTAGGTCTGGTCCCTCTAACTACAACACTGTGAAACCAGTAGGTCTGGTCCCTCTAACTACAACACCGTGAAACCAGTAGGTCTGGTCCCTCTAACTGCAACGCTGTGAAACCAGTAGGTCTGGTCCCTCTAACTACAATGCTGTGAAACCAATAGGTCTGGTCCCTCTAACTACAACGCCGTGAAACCAGTAGGTCTGGTCCCTCTAACTACAACACCATGAAACCAGTAGGTCTGGTCCCTCTAACTACAACACCATGAAACCAGTAGGTCTGGTCCTTCTAACTACAACACCGTGAAACCAGTAGGTCTGGACCCTCTAACTACAACACCGTGAAACCAGTAGGTCTGGTCCCTCTAACTACAACGCTGTGAAACCAGTAGGTCTGGTTCCTCTAACTACAACGCCATGAAACCAGTAGGTCTGGTCCCTCTAACTACAACACCATGAAACCAGTAGGTCTGGTCCCTCTAACTACAACACTGTGAAACCAGTAGGTCTGGTCCCTCTAACTACAACACCGTGAAACCAGTAGGTCTGGTCCCTCTAACTACAACGCTGTGAAACCAGTAGGTCTGGTTCCTCTAACTACAACGCCATGAAACCAGTAGGTCTGGTCCCTCTAACTACAACACCGTGAAACCAGTAGGTCTGGTCCCTCTAACTACAACACTGTGAAACCAGTAGGTCTGGTCCCTCTAACTACAACACCGTGAAACCAGTAGGTCTGGTCCCTCTAACTACAACGCTGTGAAACCAGTAGGTCTGGTCCCTCTAACTACAACACCATGAAACCAGTAGGTCTGGTCCCTCTAACTACAACGCCGTGAAACCAGTAGGTCTGGTCCCTCTAACTACAACGCTGTGAAACCAGTAGGTCTGGTCCCTCTAACTACAACACTGTGAAACCAGTAGGTCTGGTCCCTCTAACTACAACACCGTGAAACCAGTAGGTCTGGTCCCTCTAACTGCAACGCTGTGAAACCAGTAGGTCTGGTCCCTCTAACTACAATGCTGTGAAACCAATAGGTCTGGTCCCTCTAACTACAACGCCGTGAAACCAGTAGGTCTGGTCCCTCTAACTACAACACCATGAAACCAGTAGGTCTGGTCCCTCTAACTACAACACCATGAAACCAGTAGATCTGGTCCTTCTAACTACAACACCGTGAAACCAGTAGGTCTGGACCCTCTAACTACAACACCGTGAAACCAGTAGGTCTGGTCCCTCTAACTACAACGCTGTGAAACCAGTAGGTATGGTTCCTCTAACTACAACGCCATGAAACCAGTAGGTCTGGTCCCTCTAACTACAACACCATGAAACCAGTAGGTCTGGTCCCTCTAACTACAACACTGTGAAACCAGTAGGTCTGGTCCCTCTAACTACAACACCGTGAAACCAGTAGGTCTGGTCCCTCTAACTACAACGCTGTGAAACCAGTAGGTCTGGTTCCTCTAACTACAACGCCATGAAACCAGTAGGTCTGGTCCCTCTAACTACAACACCGTGAAACCAGTAGGTCTGGTCCCTCTAACTACAACACTGTGAAACCAGTAGGTCTGGTCCCTCTAACTACAACACCGTGAAACCAGTAGGTCTGGTCCCTCTAACTACAACGCTGTGAAACCAGTAGGTCTGGTCCCTCTAACTACAACACTGTGAAACCAGTAGGTCTGGTCCCTCTAACTACAACACCGTGAAACCAGTAGGTCTGGTCCCTCTAACTACAACACTGTGAAACCAGTAGGTCTGGTCCCTCTAACTACAACACTGTGAAACCAGTAGGTCTGGTCCCTCTAACTACAACACCGTGAAACCAGTAGGTCTGGTCCCTCTAACTACAACACTGTGAAACCAGTAGGTCTGGTCCCTCTAACTACAACGCTGTGAAACCAATAGGTCTGGTCCCTCTAACTACAACACCATGAAATCAGTAGGTCTGGTCCCTCTAACTACAACACCGTGAAACCAGTAGGTCTGGTCCCTCTAACTACAACACTGTGAAACCAGTACATCTGGTCCCTCTAACTACAACGTTGTGAAACCAGCAGGTCTGGTCCCTCTAACTACAACGCTGTGAAACCAGCAGGTCTGGTCCCTCTAACTACAACACCATGAAACCAGCAGGTCTGGTCCCTCTAACTACATAGCCTACTTCCACCATCATTTCCCTCTAAATTGGCCTGCCTCTCTCTCTCTCTCTCTCTCTCTCTCTCTCTCTCTCTCTCTCTCTCTCTCTCTCTCTCTCTCTCTCTCTCTCTACCCCTTCTGCTCCCTCCTGGGCCTCCGTGGCTGAATCATTTCCTTGCCCTCTCTCTGTGATTGATTGCCCACCATGGTAAGGTAAAAACACTTTGCCCCTGATTACCTCTGAGCACAGAGTGGCTCCACCACAGCAGACTGCCTGCCCCCTCATTACCATGTATCCAACCCGGCTCCCCTTCTACCCTCCGTCCGTACCACCATCCCTCCCCTATCTCCTTCCCTACTCCCCATCACCCCACCAATGCAAATACATAGGCTGTCTTCCATATTCTGTAAAGTAGTGCACTATATAGGGCATAGGGTGCCATTTTGGAGGACGCCAGACTATTATGACTCACTATGCCTAGAGTTCAGTCTGAGCCCTGGCCTCTGAGAAGTCAAGGTAAGTAAATGGACATATTTTAATGTGAAGTCGTGCAGATTACATTAGGGGTCGTGGTAATGACAGTGATTAACGGGACAATCGAAGAACATTTGTGGCCTTTTTTCACAAGCCTAGTATGGTTTGAGGAAAATCAAATTGCATATACGAGCGACCTGCAATTTATGTTCAATTTCTCTGGGTCTCGGGGCCTAAGTGCGAGGCTTCATTGATTGACGTTATAAAAAGCAAACAATAGGTTGCAAATGGGACTCGGCGCTCTTTTCAATTTAATTCTTATATTATGAATCAGGTAAATATGGGAAATCCACAGGCCAATCCTTTCAATCATCTCTCAACAAAATAACTCATCAAGAATCATTTTAGGGGTAATTGTTTTTTCTCTTTCTCCTTCTCTTTTTCAAACGCTGGAAGCTGAGAGGAAAACAATGGAATTGAATTACTGACAAAACGTGGTCGGAATTAAACTAGGCTCCTTACAAACTATCCATAGTTGGAATAAAACTAGGCTAATTTTAAACTATTAATTTTCTGAATTATACTAGGCTAATTTCAAACCATCCATGGTCAGAATTAAACTAGTTTCATTCCAAACTATTTATTGTCTGAATTAAACTAGGCTAATATTAAACTATTAATTTTCTGAATAAACTAGGCTAATTTTAAACTATTAATTTTCTGAATAAACTAGGTTTATTTTAACCTATTCCTGGTCTGAATTAAACTAGGCTAATTTGAACCTATTCCTGGTCTGAAATAAACTAGGCTAATTTTAAACTATTCCTGGTCTGAATTAAAATAGGCTAATTTTAAACTATTCCTGGTCTGAATTAAACTAGGTTTATTTTAACCTATTTCTGGTCTGAATTAAACTCGGCTATTTTTAACCTATTCGTTGTGAATCTCTCCACAACATACTTGCCGCATTCATCAAAAATAAAATAGATGTTCAAACCCATCCTGGCGTTGGAAAATACATGTGTTTTACGGATACTGACAATCATGATCACTTTGTTTTTGTCCAAAATAGCACACTATTCCCTTCATAGTACACTTAGGTGTCACGTTCGTTGAATGGAGGAGACCAAGGCGCAGCGTGAGATGATTGCATCTTATTTTAATGAAGACGAATAAACACTTAAACACAATTTACAAAACAACAAAAACGAACGTGAAGCTATATATGATTAGTGCAGACATAGGCAATAACCCACGAATTTCCTTAAAGAATATGGCTGCCTAAATATGGTTCCCAATCAGAGACAACGATAAACACCTGCCTCTAATTGAGAACCAATCTAGGCAACCATAGACATACAAAACACCTAGATAGTAAACAACCCCATAAACATACAACACCCATAGACAGTACAGAAACACATACATCACCCATGGTGTGACATACACCCTGACCTAACCAAAATAATAGAGAAAACAAATAATACTAAGGTCAGGGCGTGATATAAGGACTAGGGCCCATAGTACTCTGGTCCAAATAGTGCACTAAGGACTAGGGCCCATCGAACTCTGGTCCAAATAGTGCACTAAGGACTAGGGCCCATAGAACTCTGGTCCAAATAGTGCACTAAGGACTAGGGCCCATCGAACTCTGGTCCAAATAGTGCACTAAGGACTAGGGCCCATAGAACTCTGGTCCAAATAGTGCACTAATGACTAGGGCCCATCGAACTCTGGTCCAAATAGTGCACTAAGGACTAGGGCCCATAGAACTCTGGTCCAAATAGTGCACTAAGGACTAGGGCCCATAGAACTCTGGTCCAAATAGCGAACTAAATAGGGAATATGGTGCCATTTGTACTGGGTTTTCTGTCTCCCAGACTAGCTCAGTGTAAACACACTAGACACTGTAACATCCCCCCCCCCCCACGGCTCCTACACACACACACACACACACACACAGTGACCACTTTAATGACTCACACTCAGGCGAATGTGCCACCATGTTGGCTCTGCTGTTAGCATGTAGAGCAGCATTGGGTTGAGGCTACACGATGAGCTGTAATGGATGCCAGGTCAGTGTTAGTACCGGCTGTACCGCGGTGTGTGAGGAGGGAATGTGCCGTGTGTTGGAATGTTAAGCAAAGGTCAACACCAAGTCATTATTAACACTTCGCTGTTAATTTAATTTCGCTTCAACATCTCTGCCTACAGGGAAAACACATGGGAGTAGAAAGGTTGGGAAAGATACCGGACGACACCGGGTTGTTTCTGTTACAGTATCAGCAGTATAGACCAGTTGTTACTATATCAGCTGTCTGTGTCTGTATAGACCAGTTGTTACTATATCAGCTGTCTGTGTCTCTATAGACTAGTTGTTACTATATCAGCTGTCTGTATAGACTAGTTGTTACTATATCAGCTGTCTGTGTCTGTATAGACCAGTTGTTACTATATCAGCTGTCTGTGTCTCTATAGACTAGTTGTTACTATATCAGCTGTCTGTGTCTGTATAGACCAGTTGTTACTATATCATCTGTCTGTATAGACTAGGTGTTACTATATCAGCTGTCTGTGTCTGTATAGACCAGGTGTTACTATATCAGCTGTCTGTGTCTGTATAGACCAGTTGTTACTATATCAGCTGTCTGTGTCTGTATAGACCAGTTGTTACTATATCATCTGTCTGTATAGACTAGGTGTTACTATATCAGCTGTCTGTGTCTGTATAGACCAGGTGTTACTATATCAGCTGTCTGTGTCTGTATAGACCAGTTGTTACTATATCAGCTGTCTGTGTCTGTATAGACCAGTTGTTACTATATCATCTGTCTGTATAGACTAGTTGTTACTATATCAGCTGTCTGTGTCTGTATAGACTAGGTGTTACTATATCAGCTGGCTGTATAGACTAGGTGTTACTATATCATCTGTCTGTATAGACTAGTTGTTACTATATCAGCTGTCTGTGTCTGTATAGACTAGGTGTTACTATATCATCTGTCTGTATAGACTAGTTGTTACTATATCAGCTGTCTGTGTCTCTATAGACTAGTTGTTACTATATCAGCTGTCTGTGTCTGTATAGACCAGTTGTTACTATATCATCTGTCTGTATAGACTAGGTGTTACTATATCAGCTGTCTGTGTCTGTATAGACCAGGTGTTACTATATCAGCTGTCTGTGTCTGTATAGACCAGTTGTTACTATATCAGCTGTCTGTGTCTGTATAGACCAGTTGTTACTATATCATCTGTCTGTATAGACTAGGTGTTACTATATCAGCTGTCTGTGTCTGTATAGACCAGGTGTTACTATATCAGCTGTCTGTGTCTGTATAGACCAGTTGTTACTATATCAGCTGTCTGTGTCTGTATAGACCAGTTGTTACTATATCATCTGTCTGTATAGACTAGTTGTTACTATATCAGCTGTCTGTGTCTGTATAGACTAGGTGTTACTATATCAGCTGGCTGTATAGACTAGGTGTTACTATATCATCTGTCTGTATAGACTAGTTGTTACTATATCAGCTGTCTGTGTCTGTATAGACTAGGTGTTACTATATCATCTGTCTGTATAGACTAGTTGTTACTATATCAGCTGTCTGTGTCTGTATAGACTAGTTGTTACTATATCAGATGGCTGTGTCTGTATAGACTAGTTGTTACTATATCATCTGTCTGTATAGACTAGTTGTTACTATATCAGCTGTCTGTGTCTGTATAGACTAGTTGTTACTATATCAGCTGTCTGTGTCTGTATAGACTAGTTGTTACTATATCATCTGTCTGTATAGACTAGTTGTTACTATATCAGCTGGCTGTATAGACTAGTTGTTACTATATCAGCTGTCTGTGTCTGTATAGACTAGTTGTTACTATATCAGCTGGCTGTGTCTGTATAGACTAGTTGTTACTATATCATCTGTCTGTATAGACTAGTTGTTACTATATCAGCTGTCTGTGTCTGTATAGACTAGTTGTTACTATATCAGCTGTCTGTGTCTGTATAGACTAGTTGTTACTATATCATCTGTCTGTATAGACTAGTTGTTACTATATCAGCTGGCTGTGGAAACTACCCTGACAATTTCATATGCAGGAGGGGAACGAACCCTTATCGTTCAAAGACTGAGGTCGTTCGTGGGGGTTTTGAGTTGTGGCAACATGCTGACTAAACAGGGTTGTGTGTGTGTGTGTGTGTGTGTGTGTGTGTGTGTGTGTGTGTGTGTGTGTGTGTGTGTGTTTGTAGGCAGATGGGCCTGCCACTCAATCTCAACATAATCACAACTCTTGTCACTTTGGAACGGTCTTAAATTCCAAATCGTATTTGAACAAAACCTTTGTTACCTACGTGGGCAAAGGGTTGACCTCGGTCTGCACTGGTCTGTCTGTCTGTCTGTCTGTCTGTCTGTCTGTCTGTCTGTCTGTCTGTCTGTTTTTCTGTCTGTCTGTCTGTCTGTCTGTCTGTCTGTCTGTCTGTTTTTCTGTCTACCTGTCTGTCTGTTTTCCTGTCTGTTTGTCTGCCTGTCTGTCTGTCTGCCTGCCTGTCTGTCTGTCTGTCTGTCTGTCTGTCTGCACTGGTCTGTCTGTCTGTCTGTCTGTCTGTCTGTCTGTCTGTCTGTCTATCTGTCTGTCTGCACTGGTCTGTCTGTCTGTCTGTCTGTCTGTCTGTCTGTCTGTTTTTCTGTCTACCTGTCTGTCTGTTTTCCTGTCTGTCTGTCTGTCTGTCTGTCTGTCTGTCTGTCTGTCTGTCTGTCTGTCTGTCTGTCTGTCTGTCTCCTGTGTGTCTGCCTGTCTGTCTGTCTGTCTGTCTGTCTTTCTGTCTGTCTGTCTGTCTGTCTGTCTGTCTGTCTGTCTGTCTGTCTGTCTGTCTGTGTTTGTTTGTGTGTGTGTGTGTACATACCGTAGACCAGAACGGTGGCGGGGGAGCTCCGGCGTCGAGCCACGATGTTCTTGGCCACGCAGGTGTAGTTAGCCGTGTCCGCCAGCCTGGCCTGTTTGATGATCAGATTACGGTCCGCAGTCACCAAGAAGTTGGGCTCGCTTACCGGGTCGATCACATGCTCGTTCCTCTGCCACTCCACCTGAAAATAACAGACCTGGAAGCTTCAAACAAACTGTGTGTTTTCATGTTTTCACAACCAGGGACAGACAGAGGGACGTCCCTGTCCCCGTCCCCTGCCCTGACGATGATGGGTCCACTGGTGAGATTACATTATTACAGACACAGACAGGGGGAAGGTATTCAGTAAATCATTTCAGAGGTAGATAAACATTGTGGTGTCTAGACGGATGTAGCTGTGTCTTTGTCTGTCAGGTTATGTCCAGTCTAATCCCTGTGAGAGTAGCTATGTCTCTGTCTGTAAGGTTATGTCCAGTCTAATCCCTGTGAGAGTAGCTATGTCTCTGTCTGTAAGGTTATGTCTCTGTCTGTAAGGATATGTCCAGTCTAATCCCTGTGAGAGTAGCTACAGTGCCTTGCGAAAGTATTCGGCCCCCTTGAACTTTGCGACCTTTTGCCACATTTCAGGCTTCAAACATAAAGATATAAAACTGTATTTTTTTTGTGAAGAATCAACAACAAGTGGGACACAATCATGAAGTGGAACGACATTTATTGGATATTTCAAACTTTTTTAACAAATCAAAAACTGAAAAATTGGGCGTGCAAAATTATTCAGCCCCTTTACTTTCAGTGCAGCAACCTCTCTCCAGAAGTTCAGTGAGGATCTCTGAATGATCCAATGTTGACCTGAATGACTAATGATAATAAATACAATCCACCTGTGTGTAATCAAGTCTCCGTATAAATGCACCTGCACTGTGATAGTCTCAGAGGTCCGTTAAAAGCGCAGAGAGCATCATGAAGAACAAGGAACACACCAGGCAGGTCCGAGATACTGTTGTGAAGAAGTTTAAAGCCGGATTTGGATACAAAAAGATTTCCCAAGCTTTAAACATCCCAAGGAGCACTGTGCAAGCGATAATATTGAAATGGAAGGAGTATCAGACCACTGCAAATCTACCAAGACCTGGCCGTCCCTCTAAACTTTCAGCTCATACAAGGAGAAGACTGATCAGAGATGCAGCCAAGAGGCCCATGATCACTCTGGATGAACTGCAGAGATCTACAGCTGAGGTGGGAGACTCTGTCCATAGGACAACAATCAGTCGTATATTGCACAAATCTGGCCTTTATGGAAGAGTGGCAAGAAGAAAGCCATTTCTTAAAGATATCCATAAAAAGTGAAGTTTAAAGTTTGCCACAAGCCACCTGGGAGACACACCAAACATGTGGAAGAAGGTGCTCTGGTCAGATGAAACCAAAATTGAACTTTTTGGCAACAATGCAAAACGTTATGTTTTGGCGTAAAAGCAACACAGCTGAACACACCATCCCCACTGTCAAACATGGTGGTGGCAGCATCATGGTTTGGGCCTGCTTTTCTTCAGCAGGGACAGGGAAGATGGTTAAAATTGATGGGAAGATGGATGGACCAAATACAGGACCATTCTGGAAGAAAACCTGATGGAGTCTGCAAAAGACCTGAGACTGGGACGGAGATTTGTCTTCCAACAAGACAATGATCCAAAACATAAAGCAAAATCTACAATGGAATGGTTCAAAAATAAACATATCCAGGTGTTAGAATGGCCAAGTAAAAGTCCAGACCTGAATCCAATCGAGAATCTGTGGAAAGAACTGAAAACTGCTGTTCACAAATGCTCTCCATCCAACCTCACTGAGCTCGAGCTGTTTTGCAAGGAGGAATGGGAAAAAATGTCAGTCTCTCGATGTGCAAAACTGATAGAGACATACCCAAAGCGACTTACAGCTGTAATCGCAGCAAAAGGTGGCGCTACAAAGTATTAACTTAAGGGGGCTGAATAATTTTGCACGCCCAATTTTTCAGTTTTTGATTTGTTCAAAAAGTTTGAAATATCCAATAAATGTCGTTCCACTTCATGATTGTGTCCCACTTGTTGTTGATTCTTCACAAAAAAATACAGTTTTATATCTTTATGTTTGAAGCCTGAAATGTGGCAAAAGGTCGCAAAGTTCAAGGGGGCCGAATACTTTCGCAAGGCACTGTATGTCTCTGTCTGTAAGGTTATGTATCTGTCTGTAAGGTTATGTCCAGTCTAATCCCTGTGAGAATAGCTATGTCTCTGTCTGTATGGTTATGTCCAGTCTAATCCCTGTGAGAGTAGCTATGTCTCTGTCTGTAAGGTTATGTATCTGTCTGTACGGTTATGTCCAGTCTAATCCCTGTGAGAATAGCTATGTCTCTGTCTGTAAGGTTATGTTCAGTCTAATCCCTGTGAGAGTAGTTAGTCCAGTTTGGATTTCTCTGAGGGATCCCTTCTCCAAGTAGCTAGTAGAATTGCTGTTGCTAGTGTCGTGGTAATTTCCTGTATTACTAAATAAGGAGTTTACAAACCACACACAACTCAGATTTCTTTTTTAAACTTCATATTTTAATAATATGAGCTTCACCATAGCCCTTTGACTCAGATAAATTCAGTGTCTATAAACGAATTCTGAGAGTTTCAACATAATGGCAACTGAGATATTTTATAGCAAAGATCCACCCTCTAGTCGACATGACAAACCACAGACAATAGGAACTGTTCACAAAGAAATACTTTTGCTTGAGAGAGGAGTATCCCATAGCCAGACAGCATTCTCTATAAATGATCGTTCAGACGAGGTTCTAATCTCGTTCTTGTATTCTTCATATTACAAAAACATTACCTCATCCAATGGCATATATCAATGGTCAATTCTAGATACATCCATCTCAAATACAATCCACCCCTGGACAAGCTCTCTGAGAGGAGTGAGCCTCTAGGTCATATACTAGGTCAAGATAAGTTTCAACATCAGAGGGGACATACAATGGTTCCAGACACTGCCATACTCCTCCCCCCAATGGGAAAAGTAGCGAGTGACTGGTGTACAGACATGGTGGAGCCCTTCACATGGTTTAACAGATACCCTCACATAGGAAGACAATCCTGACCTCTCCCCTCTCTGGGCCCCAGGTGACTTTTCCCACATTAGCATATTTATGAAAGTAGATATCTTCAGCACTCCACCAATCAGGCCTTTATAGTCGAGTGGCCAGATGGAAGCCACTCCTCAGTAAAAGGCACATGACAGCCCGCCTGGAGTTTGCCAAAAAAGTGCCTAAAGGACTCTCAGACCGTGAGAACCAAGATTGTGGAAAAAGTCAAAGGGTCTGAATAATTTCCAAATGCACTGTGGGGCCCCAGTTAAACCAGGGCCCATCGTAGCACTATGTAGGGAATAGAGTGCCATTTAGGAGACAGCCTCTTACTATCCCTGTGCTGTCCGACAACAATCTGTACTACTACTATAACTAGCTATTCTACTACTGGTCCCTACACTGTCCCACAAACAGTGGTCCTTACTCTGCCCCAAAGACTGTATAGCTAGCTATTCTGCTACTGGTCCCTACACTGTCCCACAAACAGTGGTCCTTACTCTGCCCCAAAGACTGTATAGCTAGCTATTCTGCTACTGGTCCCTACACTGTCCCACAAACAGTGGTCCTTACTCTGCCCCAAAGACTGTATAGCTAGCTATTCTACTACTGGTCCCTATGCTGTCCATAGATAGCTATTCTTTAAATGGTCTGTGCTGTGTGAATAGCTATCCTAGCTTCTTCAGCCTGTACAATTTATTCCGATAATGTTTCAGAGTGGCTAGCTAGCTGTTCCATGTAGTTAGTCACTGCTCTGTCAGAGTAGCTAGCTGTTCCATGTAGTTAGTCCCTGCTCGGTCAGAGTAGCTAGCTGTTCCATGTAGTTAGTCCCTGCTCTGTCAGAGTAGCTAGCTGTTCCATGTAGTTAGTCCCTGCTCGGTCAGAGTAGCTAGCTGTTCCATGTAGTTAGTCCCTGCTCTGTCAGAGTTGCTAGCTGTTCCATGTAGTTAGTCCCTGCTTTGTAAGAGTAGCTAGTTGTTCCATGTAGTTAGCCCCTGCTCTGTCAGAGTAGCTAGCTGTTCCATGTAGTTAGTCCCTGCTTTGTCAGAGTAGCTAGCTGTTCCATGTAGTTAGTCCCTGCTTTGTCAGAGTAGCTAGTTGTTCCATGTAGTTAGTTCCTGCTCTGTCAGAGTAGCTAGCTGTTCCATGTAGTTAGTCCCTGCTTTGTCAGAGTAGCTAGTTGTTCCATGTAGTTAGTCCCTGCTCTGTCAGAGTAGCTAGCTGTTCCATGTAGTTAGTCCCTGCTTTGTCAGAGTAGCTAGTTGTTCCATGTAGTTAGCCCCTGATCTGTCAGAGTAGCTAGCTGTTCCATGTAGTTAGTCCCTGCTCTGTCAGAGTAGCTAGCTGTTCCATGTAGTTAGTCCCTGCTTTGTCAGAGTAGCTAGTTGTTCCCCATGTAGTTAGCCCCTGCTCTGTCAGAGTAGCTAGCTGTTCCATGTAGTTAGTCACTGCTCTGTCAAAGTAGCTAGCTGTTCCATGTAGTTAGTCCCTGCTCTGTCAGAGTAGCTAGCTGTTCCATGTAGTTAGTCCCTGCTCTGTCAGAGTAGCTAGTTGTTCCATGTAGTTAGTCCCTGCTCTGTCAGAGTAGCTAGTTGTTCCATGTAGTTAGTCCCTGCTCTGTCAGAGTAGCTAGTTGTTCCATGTAGTTAGTCCCTGCTCTGTCAGAGTAGCTAGTTGTTCCATGTAGTTAGTCCCTGCTCTGTCAGAGTAGCTAGTTGTTCCATGTAGTTAGTCCTTGTGCTTTCTGGACAAACTCAACATGATGGCTGCCAAGAGAGCAGGTACAATATAGTATAGTTTGGAGATGTGTGGGTGATGCAGGGAGGGAGGTAGAGGAGATGTGTGGGTGATGCTGGGATGGAGGTAGAGGAGATGTGTGGGTGATGCAGGGAGGGGGGTAGATGAGATGTGTGGGTGATGCAGGGATGGAGGTAGAGGAGATGTGTGGGTGATGCAGGGAGGGAGGTAGAGGAGATGTGTGGGTGATGCTGGGATGGAGGTAGAGGAGATGTGTGGGTGATGCAGGGAGGGAGGTAGAGGAGATGTGTGGGTGATGCAGGGAGGGAGGTAGAGGAGATGTGTGGGTGATGCAGGGAGGGAGGTAGAGGAGATGTGTGGGTGATGCAGGGAGGGGGTAGATGAGATGTGTGGGTGATGCAGGGAGGGGGTAGAGGAGATGTGTGGGTGATGCAGGGAGGGGGGTAGATGAGATGTGTGGGTGATGCAGGGAGGGGGGTAGAGGAGATGTGTGGGTGATGCAGGGAGGGGGGTAGATGAGATGTGTGGGTGATGCAGGGAGGGGGTAGAGGAGATGTGTGGGTGATGCAGGGAGGGGGGTAGATGAGATGTGTGGGTGATGCAGGGAGGGGGTAGAGGAGATGTGTGGGTGATGCAGGGAGGGGGGTAGATGAGATGTGTGGGTGATGCAGGGAGGGGGGTAGATGAGATGTGTGGGTGATGCAGGGAGGGGGGTAGAGGAGATGTGTGGGTGATGCAGGGAGGGGGGTAGAGGAGATGTGTGGGTGATGCAGGGAGGGAGGTAGAGGAGATGTGTGGGTGATGCAGGGAGGGAGGTAGAGGAGATGTGTGGGTGATGCAGGGAGGGAGGTAGAGGAGATGTGTGGGTGATGCAGGGAGGGAGGTAGAGGAGATGTGTGGGTGATGCAGGGAGGGGGGTAGATGAGATGTGTGGGTGATGCAGGGAGGGGGTAGAGGAGATGTGTGGGTGATGCAGGGAGGGGGGTAGAGGAGATGTGTGGGTGATGCAGGGAGGGGGGTAGAGGAGATGTGTGGGTGATGCAGGGAGGGGGGTAGATGAGATGTGTGGGTGATGCAGGGAGGGGGGTAGAGGAGATGTGTGGGTGATGCAGGGAGGGGGGTAGAGGAGATGTGTGGGTGATCGAGAAAGAAGGAAGGCGGGGAGTTGGTGTTGAACCAGAGGAATATTTTATTGCTGTTGTTATTTGGGGCAGTTAGCGTTAGCATCACACTGTGGGGGGAGCTGGCTGCGGCAGATGTGCTGTATGTGGCTGAGAGAGAGAGAGAGAGAGAGAGAGAGAGAGAGAGAGAGAGAGAGAGAGAGAGAGAAAGAGAGAGACAGAGACAGAGACAGAGACGCAGAGAGAGAAAGATAATAAGAGAGAAGGAAGAGGGAGAGAAAGTCTGAGATGAAAAAAGAGAGCAAGAGAGGTAGCGGCCAGCTAACAGACATGAGTGTGTAGAGCCTGCAAACATGCCAGAGCAGAACTAAGGCCTGAGAGCCAGCCATGAGAACCAGCCCTGAGAACCAGCCCTGAGACCCAGCCCTGAGAACCAGCCCTGAGAACCGACCCCGAGAGACAGCCCTGAGAACCAGCCCTGAGAACCAGCCCTGAGAGTCAGCCCTGAGAACCATCCCTGAGAGACAGCCCTGAGAACCAGCCCTGAGAGACAGCCCTGAGAACCTGCCCTGAGAGACAGCCCTGAGAACCAGCCCTGAGAGACAGCCCTGAGAACCAGCCCTGAGAGACAGCCCTGAGAGACAGCCCTGAGAACCGGCCCTGAGAACCAGCCCTGAGAACCAGCCCTGAGAACCAGCCCTGAGAACCAGCCCTGAGAGACAGCCCTGAGAACCTACCCTGAGAACCAGCCCTGAGAACCAGCCCTGAGAACCATCCCTGAGAGACAGCCCTGAGAACCGGCCCTGAGAACCAGCCCTGAGAACCAGTCCTGAGAGACAGCCCTGAGAACCAGCCCTGAGAACCAGCCCTGAGAGACAGCCCTGAGAACCATCCCTGAGAGACAGCCCTGAGAACCGGCCCTGAGAACCAGCCCTGAGAACCAGCCCTGAGAGACAGCCCTGAGAACCAGCCCTGAGAACCAGCCCTGAGAGACAGCCCTGAGAACCAGCCCTGAGAACCAGCCCTGAGAGACAGCCCTGAGAGACAGCCCTGAGAACCAGCCCTGAGAACCAGCCCTGAGAGACAGCCCTGAGAATCAGTCCTGAGAGTCAGCCCTGAGAACCAGCCCTGAGAACCAGCCCTGAGAACCAGCCCTGAGAGACAGCCCTGAGAATCAGTCCTGAGAGCCATCCCTGAGAACCAGCCCTGAGAGACAGCCCTGAGAGATGGGATTCTACGCTGTCATGAACTGCCTCCCTCCCTCTGATGAAAAAATGATCAGTAATCAATAAGATATAATAATTAGAGATATAATTGTTGCAAAGCAGGGGCGTCTCTATCATACTTTGAAGAAGAGTGTGAAGCTTATTGGAAGGCAGGGGCCTCTCTATCACACTTTGAAGAAGAGTGTGAAGCTTATTGGAAGGCAGGGGCCTCTCTATCACACTTTGAAGAAGAGTGTGAAGCTTATTGGAAGGCAGGGGCCTCTCTATCACACTTTGAAGAAGAGGGTGAAGCTAATTGGAAGGCAGGGGCCTCTCTATCACACTTTGAAGAAGAGTGTGAAGCTTATTGGAAGGCAGGGGCCTCTCTATCACACTTTGAAGAGGATTATGAAGCCGGCCCACAGACACTGATCTAAGGTTTGGTTGTAAATTTCCAGTGTAACTTTATGTTTGAAGTGCTTCGAAGTGCTTCGAGGGGGAGTGAGCAAGTTTACATTTCGGGTATAAAGGTAAAGAATCGGACCACAGTCCAACGTCTCTTATCTCTAACCTCACCTCAGCTGCTGGTACGCCCTCTGGAGGATGACAGCGTAACAACACTTCCTGGTTCAACGAGACTTCCTTCCCAATTGGTTCCTCCTCAAAGTTCTTTCTCAGGTCTGAAAAAGGTGGGAAAACATGAAAATCATTACAACATGAAATAAACTGTTTTATTTAAGATTTATATATATATATCCATTGAGGTCAGAATACCTCTTCTATAAGTGACCTGGAACATGTAAAACAAACCCCGCCCCCATCAAAACACAACAAAAACAACACAAATCATGAGAAACATGAAACAGCTGCATAAGGCTCCTGGCAGTCATAGAACATGTCTTTCTGTTGAGACAAGGCAGTTAGCTGCTAAACTGCTCCAAGGGCGTGGCAAATACACTACTTTACCAGAAGTGGACACCCGCTCATCGAACACCTATATTTTAAAATCATTGGCATTAATATGGAGTTGCCCCCCCCCCCCCCCCCCTTTGCTGCTATAACAGCCTCCACTCTTCTGGGAAGGCTTTCCACTAGATGTTGGAACATTGCTGCTATAACAGCCTCCACTCTTCTGGGAAGGCTTTCCACTAGATGTTGGAACATTGCTGCTATAACAGCCTCCACTCTTCTGGGAAGGCTTTCCACTAGATGTTGGAACATTGCTGCTATAACAGCCTCCACTCTTCTGGGAAGGCTTTCCACTTGACGTTGGAACATTGCTGTGAGGACTTGCTTCCATTCAGCCACAAGAGCATTAGTGAGGTCGGGTACTGATGTTGGGGGTGATGAGGCCTGTCTCGCATTCGGCGTTCCGATTCATCCCAAAGGTGTTCAATGGGGTTGAGGTCAGGGCTCTGTGCAGGCCAGTCAAGTTCTTCCACACCGAACTTGACAAACCATTTCTGTATGTACTTCGCTTTGTGCACGGGGGCATTGTCATCCTGAAACAGGAAAGGGCCTTCCCCAAACTGTTCCCACAAAGTTGGAGGAACAGAATCATCTAGAATTTCCTTTAAAGTACAAAAGGGAAAATAATTATGGGTTGTATTTACACAATGGTGTTTGTTCTTTACTGGTTGACCTTGGGGCAACAGGTCACACATCTTGCTGCTGTGATGTCACACTGTGATATTTCACCCAGTAGATATGGGAGTTTATCAAAAATTGGATTTGTTTTCGAATTCTTTGTGGATCTCTCTCTCTCTGTCTCTCTCTGTCTCTCTCTGTCTCTCTCTCTCTCTTTCTCTCTCTGTCTCTCTCTGTCTCTCTCTCTCTCTTTCTCTCTCTGTCTCTCTCTGTCTCTCTCTCTCTCTCTCTTTCTCTCTCTGTCTCTCTCTGTCTCTCTCTATGTCTGTCTGTCTGTCTGTCTCTCTCTCTCTCTCTCTCTCTCTGAGAAGGATCGATAACACACCATGTGGCTGCATTACACCCTGCATGGTGTAGGATGGTGTGTGTGTGTGTGTGTGTGTGTGTGTGTGTGTGTGTGTGTGTGTGTGTGTGTGTGTCTAGGCATCAACAGAAACCAATCACATTACCACCCAGCAGAGAGGGCTTGGAGTGGACAGATTAACACTGAGGTTGTGTCCTAAACTGCACCCTATTCCCTATGAAGTGCACTGGGCTCTGTTCGAAAGTAGTGCACTATATAGGGCATATGGTGTCATGTGGGACACCACCAAGACCTCCAACTTGCTTGTCTGCCTGAGAGGCTGTCTGCCTGAAAGGCTGTCTGCCTGGGAGGCTGTCTGCCTGAGAGGCTGTCTGTCTGGGAGGCTGTCTGTCTGGGAGGCTGTCTGCCTGAGAGGCTGTCTGTCTGGGAGGCTGTCTGTCTGGGAGGCTGTCTGCCTGGGAGGCTGTCTGCCTGAGAGGCTGTCTGCCTGGGAGGCTGTCTGCCTGAGAGGCTGTCTGTCTGGGAGGCTGTCTGTCTGGGAGGCTGTCTGCCTGGGAGGCTGTCTGTCTGGGAGGCTGTCTGTCTGGGAGGCTGTCTGCCTGGGAGGCTGTCTGCCTGAGAGGCTGTCTGCCTGGGATGCTGTCTGCCTGGGAGGCTGTCTGCCTGGGAGGCTGTCTGCTTGAGAGGCTTCTTTTCTGTCTGCCTGGGAGGCTGTCTGCCTAGGAGGCTGTCTGCCTGAGCGGCTTCTTTTCTGTCTGCCTGGGAGGCTCCTTGTATGCCTGCCTGTCTGCCTGCCTGTCTGCCTGGGGCTCCACATTACAACCTCTCCATCCAGCTGAAGACACTCTGGATTGGCTGATATTGAGGAAGGAACATGTGGAAATGTGGTGATGGTTTAGGTTTGAAGGGATTCCAAAAAAGTCATTTTGGGAATGTGCTCGAGGGTTTAGGTCTCAGTGAAGGTTATTATTATGGTTCATTAAACCTCCTCCAGTAGGTTATTGGGTTGAGATATCCATGATGGTATTGACCTCCAGTTGTGACTCACAATGTGTTACTATCCTCATGTCTCTCTCTCTCTCTCTCTCTCTCTCTCTCTCCCTCTCTCTCTCTCTCTAAGGGTATGTCTATTACCACCCTGTCTCTCTCCCTCTCTCTCTCTCTCTAAGGGTATGTATATTACCACCCTGTCTCTCTCCCCCTCTCTCTCTCTCTAAGGGTATGTCTATTGCCATCCTGTCTCTCTCTCTACGGGTATGTCTAATACCATCCTCTCTCTATCTCTCTCTCTCTCTCTCTAAGGGTATGTATATTACCATCCTGTCTCTCTCTTGTCTCTCTCTCTCTCTCTCTCTCTCTGTCTCTCTCTCTAAGGGTATGTCTATTACCGTCCTCTCTCTCTCTCTCTAAGGGTATGTCTATTACCGTCCTCTCTCTCTCTCTCTCTCTCTAAGGGTATGTCTATTACCACCCTGTCTCTCTCCCTCTCTCTCTCTCTCTCTAAGGGTATGTCTATTACCGTCCTCTCTCTCTCTCTCTAAGGGTATGTCTATTACCGTCCTCTCTCTCTCTCTCTCTAAGGGTATGTCTATTACCATCTCTCTCTCTCTCTCTCTCTCTCTCTAAGGGTATGTCTATTACCGTCCTCTCTGTCTCTTTCTCTAAGGGTATGTCTATTACCATCCTCTCTCTCTCTCTCTCTAAGGGTATGTCTATTACCATCCTCTCTCTCTCTCTAAGGGTATGTCTATTACCGTCCTCTCTCTCTCTTTCTCTAAGGGTATGTCTATTACCATCCTCTCTCTCTCTCTCTCTAAGGGTATGTCTATTACCATCCTCTCTCTCTCTCTAAGGGTATGTCTATTACCATCCTCTCTCTCTCTCTCTCTCTCTCTAAGGGTATGTCTATTACCACCCTGTCTCTCTCTCTCTCTCTCTCTCTCTCTCTAAGGGTATGTCTATTACCGTCCTCTCTCTCTCTCTAAGGGTATGTCTATTACCATCCTCTCTCTCTCTCTCTCTCTCTAAGGGTATGTCTATTACCACCCTGTCTCTCTCTCTCTCTCTCTCTAAGGGTATGTCTATTACCATCCTCTCTCTCTCTCTCTCTAAGGGTATGTCTATTACCGTCCTCTCTCTCTCTTTCTCTAAGGGTATGTCTATTACCGTCCTCTCTCTCTCTTTCTCTAAGGGTATGTCTAATACCATCCTCTCTCTCTCTCTCTCTAAGGGTATGTCTATTACCACCCTGTCTCTCTCTCTCTCTCTCTCTCTCTCTAAGGGTATGTCTATTACCGTCCTCTCTCTCTCTCTCTCTAAGGGTATGTCTATTACCGTCCTCTCTCTCTCTTTCTCTAAGGGTATGTCTAATACCATCCTCTCTCTCTCTCTCTCTCTCTAAGGGTATGTCTATTACCACCCTGTCTCTCTCTCTCTCTCTCTCTAAGGGTATGTCTATTACCATCCTCTCTCTCTCTCTCTCTCTCTCTAAGGGTATGTCTATTACCGTCCTCTCTCTCTTTTTCTCTAAGGGTATGTCTATTACCGTCCTCTCTCTCTCTTTCTCTAAGGGTATGTCTAATACCATCTCTCTCTCTCTCTCTCTAAGGGTATGTCTATTACCACCCTGTCTCTCTCTCTCTCTCTCTCTCTCTCTAAGGGTATGTCTATTACCGTCCTCTCTCTCTCTCTCTCTAAGGGTATGTCTATTACCGTCCTCTCTCTCTCTTTCTCTAAGGGTATGTCTAATACCATCCTCTCTCTCTCTCTCTCTCTCTAAGGGTATGTCTATTACCACCCTGTCTCTCTCTCTCTCTCTCTCTCTCGAAGGGTATGTCTATTACCACCCTGTCTCTCTCTCTCTCTCTCTCTCTCTCTCTCTAAGGGTATGTCTATTACCGTCCTCTCTCTCTCTTTCTCTAAGGGTATGTCTAATACCATCCTCTCTCTCTCTCTGTGAGGGTTAATCTGCTACCCTCCTGTCTCTCTCTCTCTGTGAGGGTCAATCTGTTCACCCCCTGTTTCTCTCTATAAGGGTATGTCCGCCCCTCCCGTCTCTCTCTCTGTTCTGTTCCTCTCTGTTCTGTTCTGTTCTGTTCCTCTCTGGTCTGTTCTGTTCCTCTCTGGTCTGTTCTGTTCCTCTCTGGTCTGTTCTGTTCCTCTCTGTTCTGTTCTGTTCCTCTCTGGTCTGTTCTGTTTGGAATAATGCATAGTTTTGTATTTAAGGGCTTTATTGACACAGGAAACATACGTTAACATTGCCAAAGCAAAGGGTTCTGAAAATTAACAGAAGAGAAATAAATAATAAACAGTAAACATTACACTCACAGGTTCCACAATAATAAAGACATTTCAAATGGCATATTATACACTGCTCAAACAAATAAAGGGAACACTGAAATAATGTATAGTATATAGCTATATAGCCATGTATATAGCTATGTAGCCATGTATATAGCTATGTAGCCATGTATATAGCTATGTAGCCATGTATATAGCTATATAGCCATGTATATAGCTATGTAGCCATGTATATAGCTATGTAGCCATGTATATAGCTATGTAGCCATGTATATAGATATGTAGCCATGTATATAGCTATGTAGCCATGTATATAGCTATGTATCCATGTATATAGCTATGTAGCCATGTATATAGCTATGTATCCATGTATATAGTATATAGTTATGTAGACATGTATATAGCTATGTAGCCATGTATATAGCTATGTAGCCATGTATATAGCTATGTAGCCATGTATATAGCTATGTAGCCATGTATATAGCTATGTAGCCATGTATATAGCTATGTAGCCATGTATATAGCTATGTAGCCATGTATATAGCTATGTAGCCATGTATATAGCTATGTAGCCATGTATATAGCTATGTATCCATGTATATAGTATATAGCTATGTATCCATGTATATAGCTATGTATCCATGTATATAGCTATGTATCCATGTATATAGCTATGTATCCATG
Organism: Oncorhynchus clarkii lewisi; assembly: GCF_045791955.1. Classification (NCBI taxonomy): domain Eukaryota; kingdom Metazoa; phylum Chordata; class Actinopteri; order Salmoniformes; family Salmonidae; genus Oncorhynchus; species Oncorhynchus clarkii. The sequence goes on from NC_092160.1 coordinate 38,571,115, forward strand.
TATATAGTATATAGCTATGTAGCCATGTATATAGCTATGTATCCATGTATATAGTATATAGCTATGTATCCATGTATATAGCTATGTATCCATGTATATAGCTATGTATCCATGTATATAGCTATGTAGCCATGTATATAGCTATGTATCCATGTATATAGCTATGTATCCATGTATATAGCTATGTAGCCATGTATATAGCTATGTATCCATGTATATAGCTATGTATCCATGTATATAGCTATGTAGCCATGTATATAGCTATGTATCCATGTATATAGTATATAGCTATGTATCCATGTATATAGATATGTAGCCATGTATATAGCTATGTAGCCATGTATATAGCTATGTATCCATGTATATAGCTATGTAGCCATGTATATAGCTATGTAGCCATGTCTATTGTATATAGCTATGTATCCATGTATATAGCTATGTATCCATGTATATAGCTATGTATCCATGTATATAGCTATGTAGCCATGTATATAGCTATGTAGCCATGTATATAGCTATGTATCCATGTATATAGCTATGTAGCCATGTATATAGCTATGTAGCCATGCCTATTGTATATAGCTATGTATCCATGTATATAGCTATGTATCCATGTATATAGTATATAGCTATGTAGCCATGTATATAGCTATGTATCCATGTATATAGCTATGTATCCATGTATATAGCTATGTAGCCATGTATATAGCTATGTATCCATGTATATAGTATATAGCTATGTATCCATGTATATAGCTATGTAGCCATGTATATAGCTATGTAGCCATGTATATAGCTATGTAGCCATGTATATAGCTATGTATCCATGTATATAGTATATAGCTATGTATCCATGTATATAGCTATGTAGCCATGTATATAGCTATGTAGCCATGTATATAGCTATGTATCCATGTATATAGCTATGTATCCATGTATATAGTATATAGCTATGTATCCATGTATATAGTTATGTAGCCATGTATATAGCTATGTAGCCATGTATATAGCTATGTAGCCATGTCTATTGTATATAGCTATGTAGCCATGTACATAGCTATGTATCCATGTATATAGTATATAGCTATGTAGCCATGTATATAGCTATGTAGCCATGTATATAGCTATGTAGCCATGTATATAGCTATGTAGCCATGTCTATTGTATATAGCTATGTAGCCATGTACATAGCTATGTATCCATGTATATAGTATATAGCTATGTAGCCATGTATATAGCTATGTAGCCATGTATATAGCTATGTAGCCATGTATATAGCTATGTAGCCATGTCTATTGTATATAGCTATGTAGCCATGTATATAGCTATGTAGCCATGTATATAGCTATGTAGCCATGTATATAGCTATGTAGCCATGTATATAGCTATGTAGCCATGTCTATTGTATATAGCTATGTAGCCATGTACATAGCTATGTATCCATGTATATAGTATATAGCTATGTAGCCATGTATATAGCTATGTAGCCATGTCTATTGTATATAGCTATGTTGCCATGTATATAGCTATGTAGCCATGTCTATTGTATATAGCTATGTAGCCATGTATATAGCTATGTAGCCATGTATATAGCTATGTAGCCATGTATATAGCTATGTAGCCATGTCTATTGTATATAGCTATGTAGCCATGTATATAGCTATGTAGCCATGTATATAGCTATGTAGCCATGTATATAGCTATGTAGCCATGTCTATTGTATATAGCTATGTAGCCATGTCTATTGTATATAGCTATGTAGCCATGTCTATTGTATACAGCTATGTAGCCATGTCTATTGTATATATGTAGCCATGTATATAGCTATGTAGCCATGTCTATTGTATATAGCTATGTAGCCATGTCTATTGTATATAGCTATGTAGCCATGTCTATTGTATATAGCTATGTAGCCATGTCTATTGTATATAGCTATGTAGCCATGTATACAGCTATGTAGCCATGTCTATTGTATATATGTAGCCATGTATATAGCTATGTAGCCATGTCTATTGTATATAGCTATGTAGCCATGTCTATTGTATATAGCTATGTAGCCATGTCTATTGTATATAGCTATGTAGCCATGTCTATTGTATATAGCTATGTAGCCATGTATATAGCTATGTAGCCATGTCTATTGTATATAGCTATGTAGCCATGTATATAGCTATGTAGCCATGTCTATTGTATATAGCTATGTAGCCATGTATATAGCTATGTAGCCATGTCTATTGTATATAGCTATGTAGCCATGTATATAGCTATGTAGCCATGTATATAGCTATATAGCCATGTATATAGCTATGTAGCCATGTATATAGCTATGTAGCCATGTATATAGCTATGTAGCCATGTATATAGCTATGTAGCCATGTATATAGCTATGTAGCCATGTATATAGCTATGTAGCCATATGTAGCATGTATAGTACACTGCTCAAAAAAATAAAGGGAACACTAAAATAACACATCCTAGATCTGAATGAATTAAATATTCTTATTAAATACTTTTTTCTTTACATAGTTGAATGTGCTGACAACAAAATCACACAAAAATTATCATTGGAAATCAAATTTATCAACCCATGGAGGTCTGGATTTGGAATCACACTCAAAATTAAAGTGGAAAACCACACTACAGGCTGATCCAACTTTGATGTAATGTCCTTAAAACAAGTCAAAATGAGGCTCAGTAGTGTGTGTGGCCTCCACAAGCCTGTATGACCTCCCTAAAACGCCTGGGCATGCTCCTGATGAGGTGGCGGATGGTCTCCTGAGGGATCTCCTCCCAGACCTGGACTAAAGCATCCGCCAACTCCTGGACAGTCTGTGGTGCAACGTGGCGTTGGTGGATGGAGCGAGACATGATTTCCCAGATGTGCTCAATTGGATTCAGGTCTGGGGAATGGGCGGGCCAGTCCATAGCATCAATACCTTCCTCTTGCAGGAACTGCTGACATAATCCAGCCACATGAGGTCTAGCATTGTCTTGCATTAGGAGGAACCCAGGGCCAACCGAACCAGCATATGGTCTCACAAGGGGTCTGAGGATCTCATCTCGGTACCTAATGGCAGTCAGGCTACCTCTGGCGAGCACATGGAGGGCTGTGCGGCCCCCCAAAGAAATGCCACCCCACACCATGACTGACCCACCGCCAAACCGGTCATGCTGGAAGATGTTGCAGGCAGCAGAACGTTCTCCACGGCGTCTCCAGACTCTGTCACGTCTGTCACATGTACTTAGTGTGAACCTGCTTTCATCTGTGAAGAGCACAGGGAGCCAGTGGCGAATTTGACAATCTTGGTGTTCTCTGGTAAATGCCAAACGTCCTGCACGGTGTTGGGCTGTAAGCCCAACCCCCACCTGTGGACGTCGGGCCCTCATACCATCCTCATGGAGTCTGTTTCTGACCGTTTGAGTAGACACATGCACATTTGTGGCCTGCTGGAGGTCATTTTGCAGGGCTCTGGCAGTGCTCCTCCTGCTCCTCCTTGCACAATGGCGGAGGTAGCGGTCCTGCTGCTGGGTTGTTGCCCTCCTACGGCCTCCTCCACGTCTCCTGATGTACTGGCCTGTCTCCTGGTAGCGCCTCCATGCTCTGGACACTACGCTGACAGACACAGCAAACCTTCTTGCCACAGCTTGCATTGATGTGCGATCCTGGATGAGCTGCACTACCTGAGCCACTTGTGTGGGTTGTAGACTCCGTCTCACTGGAGTGAAAGCACTGCCAGCATTCAAAAGTGACCAAAACATCAGCCAGGAAGCATAGGAACTGAGAAGTGGTCTGTGGTCACCACCTGCAGAACCACTCCTTTATTGGGGGTGTCTTGCTAATTGCCTATCATTTCCAGCTGTTGTCTATTCCATTTGTACAACAGCATGTGAAATGTATTGTCAATGAGTGTTGCTTCCTAAGTGGACAGTTTGATTTCACAGAAGTGTGATTGACTTGGAGTTACATTGTGTTGTTTAAGTGTTCCCTTTATTTTTTTGAGCAGTGTGTATATATATATATATATATATATATATATATATATATATATATATATATATATATATATATATATATATATTCAGTGTTGTAACAATGTACAAATGGTTAAAGTACAAAAGGGAAAATAAATAAACATAAATATGGGTTGTATTTACAATGGAGCTTGTTCTTCACTGGTTGACCTTTTCTTGTGGCAACAGGTCACACATCTTGCTGCTGTGATGTCACACTGTGGTATTTCACCCAGTAGATATGGGAGTTTATCAAACTTGGATTTGTTTTTAAATTCTTTGTGGGTCTGTGTAATCTGAGGGAAATATGTCTCTCCAATATGTTCATACATTTGGCAGGAGGTTAGGAAGTGCAGCTCAGTTTCCACCTCATTTTGTGGGCAGTGTTCATATAGCCTGTCTTCTCTTGAGAGCCATGTCTGCCTACGGCGGCCTCTCTCAATAGCAAGGCTATGCTCACTGAGTCTGTACATAGTCAAAGCTTTCCTTAATTTTGGGTCAGTCACAGTGGTCAGTTATTCTGCAACTTTGTACTCTCTGTTTAGGGCCAAACAGCATTCTAGTTTGCTCAGTTTCTTTGTTAATTATTTCCAATGTGTCAAGTAATTGTGTTTTTGTTTTTCTAATGACTTGGTCTAATTGTGTTGCCGATCTGGGGCTCTGTGGGGTCTGTTTGTGTTTGTGAACAGAGCCCCAGGAGTAGTTTGCTTAGGGGACTCTTCTCCAGGTTCATCTCTCTGGAGGCGATGGCTTTATTATGGGAGGTTTGGGAATCGCTTCCTTTTAGGTGGTTGTAGAATGTAAGGTCTCTTGTCTGGATTCTGATAATTAGTGGGTATCTGCCTAATTCTGCTCTGCGTGCATTATTTGGTGTTCTAAGTTGTACACAGAGGACATTTTTGCAGAATTCTGCGTGCAGAGTCTCAATTTGGTGTTTGTCACATTTTGTGAATTCATGGTTGGTGAGCAGAACCCATAGCTCACAACCATGAAGGGCAATGGGCTCTATGACTGATTCAAGTATTTTTAGCCAGATCCTAATTGGTATGTCAAATTTTATGTTCCTTTTGATGGCATAGAAGGCCCTTCTTGCCTTGTATTTCAGATCGTTCACAGCTTTGTGGAAGGTACCTGTGGATCTGATGTTTAGGCTGAGGTATGTATAGTTGTTTGTGTGTTCCAGGGCAACAGTGTCCAGTTGGAATTTGTATTTGTGTTGTCTTGGCAACTGGACCTTTTTTGGAGCACCATTATTTTGGTCTTACTGAGATTTACTGTCAGGGCCCAAGTCTGTCAGGGCCCAAGTCTGACAGGGCCCAGCTCTGTCAAGGCCCAGGTCTGTCAGGGTCCAGGTCTGTCAGGGCCCAAGTCTGTCAGGGCCCAAGTCTGTCAGGGTCCAGGTCTGTCAGGGCCCAAGTATGTCAGGGCCCAGGTCTGTCAGGGCCCAGGTCTGTCTGGGCCCAGGTCTGTCTGGGCCCAGGTATGTCAGGGCCCAGGTATGTCAGGGCCTAGTTCTGTCTGGGCCCAGGTATGTCAGGGCCCAGGTATGTCAGGGCCCAAGTCTGTCAGGGTCCAGGTCTGTCAGGGCCCAGGTCTGTCAGGGCCCAGGTCTGTCAGGGTCCAGGTCTGTCAGGGCCCAGGTCTGACAGGGTCCAGGTCTGACAGGGCCCAGGTCTGACAGGGCCCAGCTCTGTCAAGGCCCAGGTCTGTCAGGGTCCAGGTCTGTCAGGGCCCAAGTCTGTCAGGGTCCAGGTCTGTCAGGGCCCAAGTATGTCAGGGCCCAGGTCTGTCAGGGCCCAGGTCTGTCTGGGCCCAGGTATGTCAGGGCCCAGGTATGTCATGGCCTAGTTCTGTCTGGGCCCAGGTATGTCAGGGCCCAGGTATGTCAGGGC
>NC_092160.1:38582017-38622017 GCF_045791955.1 Oncorhynchus clarkii lewisi
GTAGCCATGCTGGTGAAGTGTGCCTTGAATTATATATACGTCCCAGACAGTGTCAGCAGCAAAGCATCCCCCACACCATCACAGCTCCTCCTCCATGCTTCACGGTGGGAACCCGACATGCAGAGATCATCGGTTCACCTACTTTGCGTCTCGCAAAGACATGGCGGGTTGGAACCAAAACTCTATAATTTGGACTCATCAGACCAAAGGACAGATTTCCACTGGTCTAAAGTCCATTGCTCATGTTTCTTGGCACAATCAAGTCTCTTCTTCTTATTGGTGTCCTTTAGTTGTGGTTTCTTTGCAGCAATTTGACCATGAAGACCAGAAGGCCTGTTTCTTCTCTGAACAGTTGGTTTTGAGATGCATCAGTTACTTGAACTCAGTGAAACATTTATTTGGGCTGTAATTTCTGAGGCTGGTAACTAATTAACTTATCCTCTGCAGCAGAGGTAACTCTGGGTCTTCCTTTCCTGTGGCGGTCCTCATGAGAGCCAGTTTCATAAAAGCTCTTGATGGTTTTTCCGACTGCACTTGAAGACACTTTAAAAGTTCTTGACATTTTCCAGATTGACTGACCTTCATGTCTTAAAGTAATGATGGACTGTCGTTTCTCTTTGCTTATTTGAGCTGATCTTGCCATAATATGGACTTGGTCTTTTACCAAATAGGTCTATCTACTATATACCAACCCTACCTTGTCACAACACAACTGATTGGCTAAAACGCATTAAGAAGGAAAGAAATTCCACAAATTAAATTTTAACAAGGCACACCTGTTAATTAAAATGCATTCCAGGTGATTACCTCATGAAGCTGGTTGAGAGAATGCCAAGAGTGTGTGTTACTGTGTTATGTGTTACGGTTTCCTGAAATTCCCCCGAGCAGCTGCAGTGTTTACGTAAGTTTGTCTTCTGTTTCATTTGTTCCCGAAGGGGAAGGCACCTTGGGAGTGCTTAGGCAAGAGGCCTGTGGGCGTACATATACCTGTAGTATATACTCTGTCTATGCACACTAGGTAAGACCTGGGTGGACCACCCCTTGTATTTTGGTTAGCGCAGGTAAGTAGTGGGTATGTAGGAGAGGGGACTTTGATATTTACTTTCTTTGCTTTGGTTCCGTCCAGTCCCTTTTCCCCAAATGTATCGTGTGAAGGAAGCATGTAAATTCCTATTTAATGGTACATTCTCTGCCTTTTGTCATCCTTACTCGCACCTACAGTCCCACACCTCTTCCACGCCACGGGGAGAGTATTTGTAGCAGGGTTTTGCGTTCTTCCGAGAGGCGCGCATAACAGTGTGCAAAGCTGTCATCAAGGCAAAGGGTGGCGACAAAATAGAAAATATATAACACTTTTTGTTGGGGGTTACTACATGATTCCATATGAGTTATTTCAGTTTGTCTGTAGTGTTTTTATACAATGTAGAAGCCCTTGAAGGAGTAGGTGTGTCCACTTTTGATTGGTAATGTACATGCAATTCTCTATTGCTCTTCTGGGTTCCATAGGACACACCTTGTTCCAACCCTGTCTTATAATAGTATATCTGTACTTACAGGTGGTCCTGACTGGGGCTTTATTTCAGAGTAATACTTACAGGTGGTCCTAACATATGCCTTTTGGCTCTTCTGGGTTCCATAGGACACACCTTGTTCCAACCCTGTCTTATAATAGTATATCTGTACTTACAGGTGGTCCTGACTGGGGCTTTATTTCAGAGTAATACTTACAGGTGGTCCTGACTGGGGCTTTATTTCAGAGTAATACTTGCAGGTGGTCCTGACTGGGGCTTTATATCAGAGTAATACTTGCAGGTGGTCCTGACTGGGGCTTTATATCAGTAATACTTACAGGTGCTCCTGACTGGGGCTTTATATCAGTAATACTTACAGGTGATCCTGACTGGGGCTTTATATCAGTAATACTTACAGGCGATCCTAACATATGCCTTTTGGCTCTTCTGGGTTCCCGTAGTGCTCCAGGCGACACACTGGCACCAATAGTCGTCCAGACCAAAGATCTTCTCAACCTGCTGTCTGGAGATATCTATTTTCACCTGCATGATGGGCAGACCTGCAACACAGACCATAGAGACTACAGTTAGGACTGTCTAGATGTAGGACACATAGACCAGTCAGACCTGCCACACAGACCATAGAGACTACAGTTAGGACTGTCTAGATGTAGGACACACAGACCAGTCAGACCTGCCACACAGACCATAGAGACTACAGTTAGGACTGTCTAGATGTAGGACACATAGACCAGTCAGACCTGCAACACAGACCATAGAGACTACAGTTAGGACTGTCTAGATGTAGGACACATAGACCAGTCAGACCTGCAACACAGACCATAGAGACTACAGTTAGGACTGTCTAGAGGTAGGATACATAGACCAGTCAGACCTGCAACACAGACCAGTCAGACCTACAACACAGACCATAGAGACTACAGTTAGGACTGTCTAGATGTAGGACACATAGACCAGTCAGACCTGCCACACAGACCATAGAGACTACAGTTAGGACTGTCTAGATGTAGGACACACAGACCAGTCAGACCTGCCACACAGACCATAGAGACTACAGTTAGGACTGTCTAGATGTAGGACACATAGACCAGTCAGACCTGCCACACAGACCATAGAGACTACAGTTAGGACTGTCTAGAGGTAGGATACATAGACCAGTCAGACCTGCAACACAGACCAGTCAGACCTACAACACAGACCATAGAGACTACAGTTAGGACTGTCTAGATGTAGGACACATAGACCAGTCAGACCTGCCACACAGACCATAGAGACTACAGTTAGGACTGTCTAGATGTAGGACACACAGACCAGTCAGACCTGCCACACAGACCATAGAGACTACAGTTAGGACTGTCTAGATGTAGGACACATAGACCAGTCAGACCTGCCACACAGACCATAGAGACTACAGTTAGGACTGTCTAGAGGTAGGATACATAGACCAGTCAGACCTGCAACACAGACCAGTCAGACCTACAACACAGACCATAGAGACTACAGTTAGGACCGTCTAGATGTAGGACACATAGACCAGTCAGACCTGCAACACAGACCATAGAGACTACAGTTAGGACTGTCTAGATGTAGGACACATAGACCAGTCAGACCTGCAACACAGACCATAGAGACTACAGTTAGGACCGTCTAGAGGTAGGATACATAGACCAGTCAGACCTACAACACAGACCATAGAGACTACAGTTAGGACCGTCTAGATGTAGGACACACAGACCAGTCAGACCTGCAACACAGACCATAGAGACTACAGTTAGGACTGTCTAGAGGCAGGACACATAGACCAGTCAGACCTGCAACACAGACCATAGAGACTACAGTTAGGACTGTCTAGAGGCAGGACACATAGACCAGTCAGACCTACAACACAGACCATAGAGACCACTATCAAGAAGAAGACCAGAGGCATAACTCTAGTTCATGATTGAGAAGGAGTTCCGATTCAGTCATAAAGCCACACAGACAACTGTCAGTACACTGAATAGTCAGGAGACAGGACACTGACCATAGGTAGGATACAGAATAGTCAGGAGACAGGACACTGACCATAGGAAGGATATAGAGTCAGGAGACAGGACACTGACCATATGAAGGATATAGAGTCAGGAGACAGGACACTGACCATAGGAAGGATATAGAGTCAGGAGACAGGACACTGACCATAGGAAGGATATAGAGTCAGGAGTCAGGACACTGACCATAGGTAGGATATAGAGTCAGGAGTCAGGACACTGACCATAGGAAGGATATAGAGTCAGCAGTCAGGACACTGACCATAGGAAGGATATAGAGTCAGTAGTCAGGACACTGACCATAGGTAGGAGACAGGACACTGACCATAGGAAGGCTATAGAGTCAGGAGTCAGGACACTGACCATAGTAAGGATATAGAGTCAGGAATCAGGACACTGACCATAGGAAGGCTATAGAGTCAGGAGACAGGACACTGACCATAGGAAGAATATAGAGTCAGGAGTCAGGACACTGACCATAGGAAGGATATAGAGTCAGGAGTCAGGACACTGACCATAGGAAGGCTATAGAATAGAGTCAGGAGACAGTTGGGAAACAGAGCAGAGGACTAGTCTGAGATTAAGATTGACTTCAGGTTCAGTCTAGGGTTAGGACACAGTTCAGAGTCAGGACACCGCCAGGGGTCAGATTAACCGTTCAGAGTCAGGACACCAGCAGGGGTCAGAGTAACAGTTCAGAGTCAGGACACCAGCAGGGGTCAGAGTAACAGTTCAGAGTCAGGACACCAGCAAGGATCAGAGTAACAGTTCAGAGTCAGGACACCAGCAAGGGTCAGAGTAACAGTTCAGAGTCAGGACACCGTCAGAGTAAAGGAGTTGAGTTTGTGTTTAGTCTGGGGTCAAGACATACAGTAGACCAGACATAAGCAGTGGATACAGAAGTCAGGATCCAAAATAAATCTAGAACTATCAAAGGTAACTACATACAGTACATATATATATATATATATATATATATATATATATATATATATATATATATATATATATATATGAGTCCATCTAGAGCCAGAACGGAGGTCTATATATAGTCCTTCTAGAGCCAGAACTGAGGTTTATATAGAGTCCATCTAGTCAGAACCAAGGTCTATATAGAGTCCATCTAGAGCCAGAACGGAGGTCTATATATAGTCCATCTAGAGCCAGAACTGAGGTTTATATAGAGTCCATCTAGTCAGAACCAAGGTCTATATAGAGTCCATCTAGAGTCAGAACCGAGGTGTATATAGAGTCCATCTAGAGCCAGAACTGAGGTCTATATAGAGTCCATCTAGAGCCAGAACTGAGGTCTATATAGAGTCCATCTAGAGTCAGAACCGAGGTCTATATAGAGTCCATCTAGAGCCAGAACTGAGGTCTATATAGAGTCCATCTAGAGCCAGAACTGAGGTTTATATATAGTCCATCTAGAGCCAGAACTGAGGTCTATATAGAGTCCATCTAGAGTCAGAACCGAGGTCTATATAGAGTCCATCTAGAGCCAGAACTGAGGTCTATATAGAGTCCATCTAGAGCCAGAACTGAGGTCTATATAGAGTCTATCTAGAGCCAGAACTGAGGTCTATATAGAGTCCATCTAGAGCCAAAACTGAGGTCTATATAGAGTCCATCTAGAGCCAGAACTGAGGTTTATATATAGTCCATCTAGAGCCAGAACTGAGGTCTATATAGAGTCCATCTAGAGTCAGAACCGAGGTCTATATAGAGTCCATCTAGAGCCAGAACTGAGGTCTATATAGAGTCCATCTAGAGCCAGAACTGAGGTCTATATAGAGTCTATCTAGAGCCAGAACTGAGGTCTATATAGAGTCCATCTAGAGCCAGAACTGAGGTTTATACAGAGTCCATCTAGAGCCAGAACTGAGGTTTATATAGAGTCCATCTAGAGCCAGAACTGAACCCTGCAAACTTGGTTCGAGAGGAGAACATTGCAATGGCCGCCAGCAAATAAGGATTCATTTAAAAGAAGAGCCCCGTCCCCCGTATCCTAAAAAAAAAAGAAATCCAAACAAGAGCACCACCTAAATGGGTTGTTAAGTAGGGAAGTGAAGAGGTGTCATTTTGTGGGGCGGTAATCCAGACAGTCAAAACAATGCCGTCAATTTAAATAGATGAAACAGAGGAGAACAGTCACTTTTACTGGTCTGTGTTTAAAGGTAAATGGATTGCAATTCTTTAAGAAGTAAGGACTTGACAAATAGCCATTTATAAAGCTCATACGTCACTGAGAAACAATGGAACCAATCAAATCAATCAATGATTGACTAGCATGATATATCTCAACACTGTTCTTTTAATCTCGGTAGGGGGACTATGTCCCTCGACAGCATACTCTGCTACCTGGTTGATTACCCTATCCTATATAGTACTGATAGTATTGATTACCCTATGGTGGAAGTGTCATATTTCGGGTACTGCTGGAGGTGAGATCTTTTTCAGTAGATTACGTTGACCTCTAACGTTGACCTCTAACGTTGACCTCTAACGAACAGTATACGTGCTATAGCATAGATCAGAGAGCAAACGGGACAGTTGATGTGTATTTCATATTTTTATTTTTTATATTAAAGTGGAACATCTAATGTTATATGAAAATCAAACAACCACAAAATGACCTGAGAACTATGACAAAACGGTATAAATAAACTACACCAACAAATATTGTGTCGTGACAGTGAAGTTTTGTTCTCTTAGTACCAAACAGCACCCCAATTTCATATTTAGTGCACTTATTCAGGGAACACAGGGTTCTGGTCTAAAGTAGTGTACTATCTAGGGAATGTGATTGCATTTAGTGCACAAGCCTTGTTTGTTGTTCCATGAAATCACATTTTTCATTACATTTTCTCTTGACCTTTAGATGGACCCCCAAAATCCAATGGTATTTTCTGTATATTGAGAAATGACCCTGACTGATCTCTCTCTCTCTCTCTCTGTCTCTCTCTCTCTCTCTCTCTCTCTCTCTCTCTCTCTCTCTCTGTCTCTCTCTCTGTCTCGCTGTCTCTCTCCCTGTCTCTCTCTCTCTCTGTATCTCTCTCTGCCTCTCTCTCTCTCTCTGTGTCTCTCTCTGTCTCTATCTGTCTCTCTCTCTCTCTCTACCCACTCCCTCTCTCTCCATCTCTCTCTCTCATGAAGAGCTTGTCATGTTTCCTCTCTACTTCTGTGTGATCCCTCCTCTCCAGGACCCAGAGAGAGAGAGACAGAGAGAGAGGTGAAGAACCTCTCATAGACGACGCAGGCAACATGAAGCATTCTATAGACAACATCCAGCCTACTGCTACACTACACTAGACTAGTCAACATGAATCATCCTATAGATTACATTCTCCCCATCTCTCCACTATGCTTCAGTACACTAGAGGACAATATAACATGGACTGTGTGTTACACCAAACCAGTAGGTCAAAATTACAGACCTACGTGAAGTGTCCATTCAGAGCTGTTGAAGACGAGCTGATGTTATGTACTGAATGTCTCCAGCATTTATCTGAAAGACTTACTGACAAAACAGACAGACATTCTCCACTCCAACATACACCACTTGACACACACACACACACATACGCACACACGCACACAGTCACACACACACACACATGCACACACACACACACACGCACACACACACACTTGACCTGTTTGAGGGCCATCTTTTCAGCTCTCATCTGAAGTGGCATGGGAGCCGGACTCATAAGTGGCACCCATCAGGACCACCCTATATGGTAATTACTGTGTTCTGTAGCGGTAAATGGCGGTGGTGTTGATACCGGCTATTCATTGGACCAAACTGGGAGGCCTTTTGGCAACAATTTGAGGTAAATTATGTTAGGATAAATGAGGGGCTGTAACACACACACAGACACTCACGATCACGATCTCTCACACACACACACACACACACACACACACACACACACACACACACACACACACACACACACACACACACACACACACACACACACACACACACTCACACACACACACTCACAGTGGTGTTCTGCGCTGTCAGAGAGCATACCTAGCTGGCTGGGTGAGACTTCACACCTATATAGTGCACTACTTTAGACCAGAGCCCTATTCCCTATATAGTGCACTACTTTAGACCAGAGCCCTATTCCCTATATAGTGCACTACTTTAGACCAGAGCCCTATTCCCTATATAGTGCACTACTTTAGACCAGAGACCTATTCCCTATATAGTGCACTACTTTAGACCCTATTCCCTATATAGTCGACTACTTTAGACCCTATTCCCTATATAGTCCACTACTTTAGACCCTATTCCCTATACAGTGCACTACTTTAGACCCTATTCCCTATGAGGCCCACTACTTTAGACCAGAGCACTATTCCCTATATAGTGCAGTACTTTAGACCAGAGCCCTATTCCCTATATAGTGCACTACTTTAGACCAGAGCCCTATTCCCTATATAGTGCAGAGAGAGATATAGTATGTCTGTGTGTGTTTGTGTGAGAGATATATAGTATGTGTGTGTGTGTGTGTGTGTGTGTGTGTGTGTGTGTGTGTGTGTGTGAGAGAGAGATATATAGTATGTGTGTGTGTGTTTGTGAGAGAGATATATAGTATGTGTGTGTGTGTGTGTGTGTGTGTGTGTGTGTGTGTGTGTGTGTGTGTGTGTGTGTGTGTGAGAGAGATATATAGTATGTGTGTGTGTGTTTGTGAGAGAGATATATAGTGTGTGTGTGTGTATGTGTGTGTGTGTGTGTGTGTGTGTGTGTGTGTGTGTGTGTGTGTGTGTGTGTGTGTGTGTGTGTGTGTGTGTGTGTGTGTGAGAGAGATATATAGTATGTGTGTGTGTGTCAGGGTCTTAACAGAGGGTTTCCCAGTGATTACCTCCACAGTCCTATTAGCCCGATGGTGTGTGTGTCTGCTAATATGGATTCAGGTACTTCTGTTAGTTACTGTAGCTCCTATGTCTGCTAATATGGATTCAGGTACTGCTGTTAGTTACTGTAGCTCCTATGTCTGCTAATATGGATTCAGGTACTGCTGTTAGTTACTGTAGCTCCTATGTCTGCTAATATGGATTCAGGTACTGCTGTTAGTTACTGTAGCTCCTATGTCTGCTAATATGGATTCAGGTACTTCTGTTAGTTAATGTAGCTCCTCTGTCTGCTAATATGGATTCAGGTACTGCTGTTAGTTACTGTAGCTCCTATGTCTTCTAATATGGATTCAGGTACTGCTGTTAGTTACTGTAGCTCCTATGTCTTCTAATATGGATTCAGGTACTTCCGTTAGTTACTGTAGCTCCTCTGTCTTCTAATATGGATTCAGGTACTTCTGTTAGTTACTGTAGCTCCTCTGTCTACTAATATGGATTCAGGTACTGCTGTTAGTTACTGTAGCTCCTATGTCTACTAATATGGATTCAGGTACTTCTGTTAGTTACTGTAGCTCCTATGTCTGCTAATATGGATTCAGGTACTGCTGTTAGTTACTGTAGCTCCTCTGTCTGCTAATATGGATTCAGGTACTTCTGTTAGTTACTGTAGCTCCTCTGTCTGCTAATATGGATTCAGGTACTGCTGTTAGTTACTGTAGCTCCTATGTCTACTAATATGGATTCTGGTTCTTCTTTGTGGTTATTGTAGCTCCTCTGTCTGCTAATATGGATTCAGGTACTTCTGTTAGTTACTGTAGCTCCTCTGTCTGCTAATATGGATTCAGGTCCTTCTGTTAGTTACTGTAGCTCCTCTGTCTACTAAGATGGATTCAGGTCCTTCTGTTAGTTACTGTAGCTCCTCTGTCTACTAATATGGATTCAGGTTCTTCTTTGTGGTTATTGTTAGTGTACATGCCGTATACCTCTGGTTTCCTTGACGCTGGAAGTGGCCCTTACATCCATCAATGCTATTATTTAGCTGCTAGGGACACGTGCTGGATTAGGGTTATTGTCAATGTATGTTATTGACTATATGTGACCGGTTTCAGGAAGATTGGCGTACGTCGCAAGTCATCAGAAAGATGTTTTCACTGCAAGTTAAAGGGTACTGTTAGCTAGCTACTGAACGTTAGCCTGTTAGCTAGCTAGTGAACGTTAGCCTGTTAGCTAGCTAGTGAACGTTAGCCTGTTAGCTAGCTAGTGAATGTTAGCCTGTTAACTGGCTAGTAAACGTTAGACTGTTAGCTAGCTAGTAAATGTTAGCCTGTTAGCTAGCTAGTGAACGTTAGCCTGTTAGCTAGCTAGTGAACGTTAGCCTGTTAGCTAGCTAGTGAACGTTAGCCTGTTAGCTAGCTAGTGAACGTTAGCATGTTAGCTAGCTAGTGAACGTTAGCCTGTTAGCTAGCTAGTGAACGTTAGCCTGTGGCTGGGAGGTGATTATGTGGCTGGGAGGTGATCATAGCATTTCTTTCACATGACCCATCAATTTAGACAACTGTGTCTGGGTAAGAATCATCTAATAATTATAAAATATTTATAATTTTTTTTTTTTCTGGACACATTTTATATTGCTACTATTGGGGCGGCAGGTAGCCTAGTGGTTAAAGCATTGGACTAGTAACCAAAAGGTTGCCAGATTGAATCCCTGAGCTGACAAGGTAAAAACCTGTCGTTCTGCCCCTGAACAAGGCAGTTAACCCACTGTTCCCTGGTAGGCCGTTATTGTAAATAAGAATCTGTTTGTCCTTAACTGACTTGCCTAGCTAAATAAAGAAAAAACTATGCAAATATGCAAGTAACCATTTCATTTCACTCTACTGTTTACACCGTCTGTATCCGGTTCACGTGACAAATACACGTTGTATTGTGAAGAACAACATGACCTGCACCAAAGTCAGATTAGGATATAGGCCAAGGACTAGATAAACTACTTTTTGCTACTATTTTCACCACCTTTAGTCTCAAAATCTTTGGTTGTTTACTACACTACCTCACTCTGTTTAGCACATGGCCTCACATGTGAATCCTTAATGAAATGGGTGGGGCTAAGGATTAGGAGGCTGTGAACGATGCTGAATGGGTGTCGACAAGGAAGAGCTCTCCAGTAGGTACCAAAACATTCAAGGGCCATTTTCTCAAATGTGGTTTATCGACATTCAAAGCAAAATTACCTTCTCATTGTTCCTCAACTGCAATGTATGATATACCATTTCTATCTCTAAATCTCTACTTTCATCCAATGTACAAAAAAAACATTTCAAATTTTGCTACATAACACCTAGGGCTGACCCCATTTAGTCGACTGGTCGATTGTTTGGTCGACCAAGATTTCTTTAGTTGAGCAATCACTAGAAAAAAATGTCATGGCACCTGTCTGATTCAAGCCTGTCTTTTACCAAAAGTGAGGTTACTAGTTTGTTAACTTTGAAACCAGAATTACTTTTTTCATTGTTCCTCAACTGCAACTCAACTACACCATTTTCTAGCTCTGAGTCTCTACTTTTATAAAATGTAAAAAACACAATATCAAATGTTGTTACACAAGACCGAATTGAAGTGGTGGGTCACATACAGTCTATTTTGTTCAAATATTCATTTTGTTGTTGCTGGAAACACTATGTATTCTTCAGCTCTGCTCCGAGAGCAAAACGCTCAGACATTTACGAATGGACAATCTGACAACGCTCTGGATTTAAGAACGCCCAGAGTGCACTCTGGCACTCCAGATTGAATTTACGAACACACTCAAAATCATATGATGTCTAGCTAGTAATTTGTTGTGCTAGCAAAGGGTTGCATAGCAACATCAGTATACTAAAATGAACTAATAGTACATACACTGCTCAAAAAAATAAAGGGAACACTAAAATAACACATCCCAGATCTGAATGAATGAAACATTCTTATTAAATACTTTTTTCTTTACATAGTTGAATGTGCTGACAACAAAATCACACACAAATTATCAATAGAAATCACATTTATCAACCCATGGAGGTCTGGATTTGGAGTCACACTCAAAATTAAAGTGGAAAACCACACTACAGGCTGATCCAACTTTGATGTAACGTCCTTAAAACAAGTCAAAAAGAGGCTCAGTAGTGTGTGTGGCCTCCACGTGCCTGTATGACCTCCCTACAACGCCTGGGCATGCTCCTGATGAGGTGGTGAATGGTCTCCTGAGGGATCTCCTCCCAGACCTGGACTAAAGCATCCGCCAACTCCTGGACAGTCTGTGGTGCAACGTGGCATTGGTGGATGGAGCGAGACATGATTTCCCAGATGTGCTCAATTGGATTCAGGTCTGGGGAACGGGCGGAAGCATCAATGCCTTCCTCTGGCAGGAACTGCTGACACACTCCAGCCACATGAGGTCTAGCATTGTCTTGCATTAGGAGGAACCCAGGGCAACCGCACCAGCATATGGTCTCACAAGGGGTCTGAGGATCTCATCTCGGTACCTAATGGCAGTCAAGCTACCTCTGGCGAGCACATGGAGGGCTGTGCGGCCCCCAAAAGAAAATCCGCCCCACACCATGACTGACCCACCGCCAAACCGGTCATGCTGGAGGATGTTGCAGGCAGCAGAACGTTCTCCACGGCATCTCCAGACTCTGTCACGTCTGTCACATGTGCTCAGTGTGAACCTGCTTTCATCTGTGAAGAGCACAGGGCGCCAGTGGCGAATTTGCCAATCTTGGTGTTCTCTGGCAAATGCCAAACGTCCTGCACGGTGTTGGGCTGTAAGCACAACCCCCACCTGTGGACGTCGGGCCCTCATACCACCTTCATGGAGTCTGTTTCTGACCGTTTAAGCAGACACATGCACATTTGTGGCCTGCTGGAGGTCATTTTGCAGGATCCTGGCAGTGCTCCTCCTGCTCCTCCTTGCACAAAGGTGGAGGTAGCGGTCCTGCTGCTGGGTTGTTGCCCTCCTACGGCCTCCTCCACGTCTCCTGATGTACTGGCATGTCTCCTGGTAGCGCCTCCATGCTCTGGACACTACACTGACAGACACAGCAAACATTCTTGCTACATCTCGCATTGATGTGCCATCCTGGATGAGCTGCACTACCTGAGCCACTTGTATGGGTTGTAGACTCCGTCTCATGCTACCACTAGAGTGAAGGCACCGCCAGCATTCAAAAGTGACCAAAACATCAGCCAGGAAGCATAGGAACTGAGAAATGGTCTGTGGTCACCACCTGCAGAACCACTCCTTTATTGGGGGTCTTGCTAATTGCCTATAATTTCCACCTGTTGTCTATTCCATTTGCACAACAGCATGTGAAATGTATTGTCAATCAGTGTTGCTTCCTAAGTGGACAGTTTGATTTCACAGAAGTGTGATTGACTTGGAGTTACATTGTGTTGTTTAAGTGTTCCCTTTATTTTTTTGAGCAGTGTAGTTTACTGTACGTTGGTATGACAAATATACAAATATACTAATAATATGCATATATTAGCAACTGGGACTGAGTAGCAGGCAGTTTACTCTGGGCACCTTATTCATCCAAGCTACTCAACACTGCCCCCAGCCATAAGAGGTATATAGAATGTAGTATGCTGTACGTTGGTATTGGTATTTGAACACACCTTATGTAGTTTTTGTGAATCGTTCCTTAAAGTTCCAAGGGCAGTAAGTGACATCAAGTTATAGACGACGGTGCATTATAGAGATGGCACCATGGTGATGGAAGAGAACCTTCCAGAGACGGACCTAATTGTACAAGACCTCCAACACTTATACAACACTGACTCCTTCACCTCATAGTGTTATCCCTAATATGAACACTCTCTCTGCTGTGCTTTAGCCCATTCCTAGTCTTTAATTAGTCCAAATGGTACTCGGTGAATTAGTGAAAACCGCCCAGTAACACAGCAGCAGTGTGTTAAGATAATTGCTCCTGAATCAAATGAACACTTTTTAATGAACTTGTTAATTAAAACAGTCACGTCTGGATTGAAGGGGTATGTGATGTGTTAAGATAAAAATATAAGGTGTAAAAACATAACTTTATTAATTGAAGACGATAACACGATTTCACATCTATAACCATTTAGCAGATTCTTTATTGGCGTGGAAATGAAAATGAAACGTTAGAAAAGGTTATGGTGAGAATCTGGATCAAACTTGTAGATTAGAATACTGGCCTGGTTCATGATGTAATTCACTTTATGTAGATTAGAAAACTGGCCTGGTTCATGATGTAATTCACTTTATGTAGATTAGAATACTGGCCTGCTTCATGATGTAATTCACTTTATGTTAATTAGAATACTGGCCTGCTTCATGATGTAATTCACTTTATGTAGATTAGAATACTGGCCTGGTTCATGATGTAATTCACTTTATGTAGATTAGAATACTGGCCTGCTTCATGATGTAATTCACTTTATGTTGATTAGAATACTGGCCTGCTTCATGATGTAATTCACTTTATGTAGATTAGAATACTGGCCTGCTTCATGATGTAATTCACTTTATGTTAATTAGAATACTGGCCTGCTTCATGATGTACTACACTTTATGTTGATTAGAATACTGGCCTGCTTCATGATGTAATTCACTTTATGTAGATTAGATTACTGGCCTGCTTCATGATGTAATTCACTTTATGTTAATTAGAATACTGGCCTGCTTCATGATGTAATTCACTTTATGTAGATTAGAATACTGGCCTGGTTCATGATGTAATTCACTTTATGTAGATTAGAATACTGGCCTGGTTCATGATGTAATTCACTTTATGTTAATTAGAATACTGGCCTGCTTCATGATGTAATTCACTTTATGTTGATTAGAATACTGGCCTGGTTCATGATGTAATTCACTTGATGTAGATTAGAATACTGGCCTGTTTCATGATGTAATTCACTTTATGTTCATAGATACATACATTAAAAGAACCAACAACCCTCTGGAGTATAGTGCATCCCAAGTGGCACCCTATTCCCTATATAGTGCACTACTGTTGACCATGGTGGCACCCTGTTCCCTATATAGTGCACTATATTAAACCAGAGCTCTCTGGGCCCCAGACAACAGTAGTGCATGGGAATAGGTGACATTGAGACGCAGACTTTAACTGTCCTGTAGGGACTTCTCATCTGTTACCTTCCTAAATAGCCTCATCAAACTGTTTCACAGTCCATCTTAACGACGGATCGCAGCAGGATGACGAGGCACACACACACACACACACACACACACACACACACACACACACACACACACACACACACACACACACACACACACACACACACACACACACACGACTGCTAAATAGCTAACTAAGTGGATACATGTAGTGTCTGTGTTGATTATTTGAATTTTTGCACTGTCTCTATGCACACTCTACACACTGTCTCCATGCACACTCTACACACTGTCTCTATGCACTCTACACACTGTCTATACGTACACTCTACACACTGTCTCCATGCACACTCTACACACTGTCTCCATGCACACTCTACACACTGTCTCCATGCACACTCTACACACTGTCTCCATGCACACTCTACACACTGTCTCCATGCACACTCTACACACTGTCTCTACGTACACTCTACACACTGTCTCCATGCACACTACACACTGTCTCTATGTACACTCTACACACTGTCTCCATGCACACTACACACTGTCTCTATGCACACTCTACACACTGTCTCCATGCACACTCTACACACTGTCTTCATGCACACTCTACACATTGTCTCTATGCACACTCTACACACTGTCGCCATGCACACTACACACTGTCTCCATGCACACTACACACTGTCTCTACGTACACTCTACACATTGTCTCTATGCACACTCTACACACTGTCTCCATGCACACTACACACTGTCTCTACGTACACTCTACACACTGTCTCCATGCACACTACACACTGTCTCTACGTACACTCTACACACTGTCTCTATGCACACTCTACACACAGTCTCCATGCACACTCTACACACTGTCTCCATGCACACTCTACACATTGTCTCTATGCACACTCTACACACTGTCGCCATGCACACTACACACTGTCTCTACGTACAATCTACAGACTGTCTCCATGCACACTACACACTGTCTCTACGTACACTCTACACACTGTCTCCATGCACACTCCACACTGTCTCTACGTACACTCTACACATTGTCTCTATGCACACTCTACACACTGTCTCCATGCACACTACACACTGTCTCTACGTACACTCTACACACTGTCTCCATGCACACTACACACTGTCTCTATGCACACTCTACACACTGTCTCCATGCACACTCTACACACTGTCTCCATGCACACTCTACACATTGTCTCTATGCACACTCTACACACTGTCTCTATGCACTCTACACACTGTCTATACGTACACTCTACACACTGTCTCCATGCACACTCTACACACTGTCTCCATGCACACTCTACACACTGTCTCCATGCACACTCTACACACTGTCTCCATGCACACTCTACACACTGTCTCCATGCACACTCTACACACTGTCTCTACGTACACTCTACACACTGTCTCTATGCACTCTACACACTGTCTCTACGTACACTCTACACACTGTCTCTATGCACACTCTACACACTGTCTCTACGTACACTCTACACACCGTCTCTATGCACTCTAAACACTGTCTCTACGTACACTCTACACACTGTCTCCATGCACACTCTACAAACTGTCTCCATGCACACTCTACACACTGTCTCCATGCACACTCTACACACTGTCTCCATGCACACTACACACTGTCTCTATGTACACTCTACACACTGTCTCCATGCACACTACACACTGTCTCTATGCACACTCTACACACTGTCTCCATGCACACTCTACACACTGTCTCCATGCACACTCTACACATTGTCTCTATGCACACTCTACACACTGTCGCCATGCACACTACACACTGTCTCTACGTACACTCTACACACTGTCTCCATGCACACTACACACTGTCTCTACGTACACTCTACATACTGTCTCCATGCACACTCTACACACTGTCTCTACGTACACTCTACACATTGTCTCTATGCACACTCTACACACTGTCTCCATGCACACTACACACTGTCTCTACGTACACTCTACACACTGTCTCCATGCACACTACACACTGTCTCTACGTACACTCTACACACTGTCTCCATGCACACTACACACTGTCTCTACGTACACTCTACACACTGTCTCTATGCACTCTACACACTGTCTCTACGTACACTCTACACACTGTCTCCATGCACACTCTACACACTGTCTCTACGTACACTCTACACACCGTCTCTATGCACTCTACACACTGTCTCTACGTACACTCTACACACTGTCTCCATGCACACTCTACACACTGTCTCCATGCACACTACACACTGTCTCTACGTACACTCTACACACTGTCTCCATGCACACTACACACTGTCTCTATGCACACTCTACACACTGTCTCCATGCACACTCTACACACTGTCTCCATGCACACTCTACACATTGTCTCTATGCACACTCTACACACTGTCGCCATGCACACTACACACTGTCTCTACGTACACTCTACACACTGTCTCCATGCACACTACACACTGTCTCTACGTACACTCTACACACTGTCTCCATGCACACTCTACACACTGTCTCTACGTACACTCTACACATTGTCTCTATGCACACTCTACACACTGTCTCCATGCACACTACACACTGTCTCTACGTACACTCTACACACTGTCTCCATGCACACTACACACTGTCTCTATGCACACTCTACACACTGTCTCCATGCACACTCTACACACTGTCTCCATGCACGCTCTACACATTGTCTCTATGCACACTGTACACACTGTCTCCATGCACACTACACACTGTCTCTACGTACACTCTACACACTGTCTATATGCACACTCTACACACTGTCTCTATGCACACTCTACACACTGTCTCTATGCACACTGTACACACTATACACACTGTCTCTATGCACACATAACACACTGTCTCTATGCAGACTACACACTGTCTCTATGCATACTCTACACACTGTCTCTATGCACACTCTACACACTGTCTCTATGCACACTCTACACACTGTCTCTATGCACACTCTACACACTGTCTCTATGCACACTCTACACACTGTCTATATGCACGCTCTACACACTGTCTATATGCAGACTACACACTGTCTCTATGCATACTCTACACACTGTCTCTATGCACACTCTACACACTGTCTCTATGCACACTCTACACACTGTCTCTATGCACACTTTACACACTGTCTCCATGTACACTCTACACACTGTCTCTATGCATACTCTACACACTGTCTCTATGCACACTCTACACACTGTCTCTATGCACACTCTACACACTGTCTCTATGCACACTCTACACACTGTCTCTATGCATACCCTACACACTGTCTCTATGCACACTCTACACACTGTCTCTATGCACACTCTATACACTGTCTCTATGCACACTCTACACACTGTCTCCATGCACACTCTAAACACTGTCTCCATGCACACTCTAAACACTCTACGCAATGTCTCTATGCACACTCTACACACTGTCTCTATGCACACTCTACACACTGTCTCTATGCATACCCTACACACTGTCTCTATGCACACTCTACACACTGTCTCTATGCACACTCTACTCACTGTCTCTATGCATACTCTACACACTGTCTCTATGCACACTTTACACACTGTCTCCATGCACACTCCACACACTCTACACACGGGCTCTATGCACACTCCACACACTGTCTCTATGCACACTCTACAAACACAGCAGGTTATCTGTATACAGAATAGGACTGAGACAAGCAATTTTCACCTCCTCTCTCTCTCTCTCTCTCTCTCTTTCTCTCTCTTCAATTTAAGGGCATTATTGGCATGGGAAACATATGTTAACATTGCCAAAGCAAGTGAACTTGAGAATAAACAAAATTGAAATAAACAGTCAAATTAATAGTACACATTACACTCACAAAAGTTCCAAAAGAATAGAGACATTTCAAATGTCATATTATGTCTATATATATATATATATATATATATATTACGTATATATACAGTGTTGTAATGATGTGCAAATATTTAAAGTACAAAAGGAAAAATTTATAAACATACTAATGGTGTGTGTTCTTCACTGGTTGCCCTTTTCTTTTGGCAACAGGTTACAAACATTGCTGCTGTGATTGCACACTGTGGTATTTCACCCATTACATAGGGTAGCTTATCAAAATTGGGTTTATTTTTTTCAAATTCTTCATGGGTCTGTGTAATTTGAGGGAAATATGTGTCTCTAATATACATTTGGCAGGAGGTTAGGAAGTGCAGCTCAGTTTCCACCTCATTTTGTGGGCAGTGTGCACATAGCCTGTCTTCTCTTGAGAGACAGGTCTGCCTACGGCGGCATTTCTCAATAGCAAGGCAATGCTCACTGAGTCTGTCCATAGTCAAACCTTTCCTTCATTTTGGGTCAGTCACAGTGGTGAGGTTTTCTTTTTAGGGCCAAATAGCATTCTAGCCTGTTGCGACTCTAGGGGCAGTATTTTCATTTTTGGAAAAAAAACGTTCCCGTTTTAAACGGGATATTTTGCCAGGACAAGATGCTAGAATATGCATATAATTGACAGCTTTAGAAAACACTCTAACGTTTCCAAAACTTGTCTGTGAGTATAACAGAACTGATGTTGCAGGCGAAAGCCTGAGAAAAATCCAATCCGGAAGTGCCCCATATTTTGAAAGCGCTGCGTTCCAATGACTCCCTATTGAGCTGTGAATGTCCTATCAACGAGCTTACGCTTTCTACATATTCCCCAAGGTGTCTACAGCATTGTGAAGTAGTTTTACGCATTTATGTTGAAGAATAGCTGTAGGCGGGTACATTGCGTAAGTGGTCACATGGTGGCTCCCAGAGAGATTCTCGTGTAAAATTCAGAGGTAGCCATTACTCCAATCGGTCCTACTGAAAAACTAAATGTCCCGATGGATATATTATCGAATAGATATTAGAAAAACACCTTTAGGATTGATTATAAACAACGTTTGCCATGTTTCTGTCGATATTATGGAGCTAATTTGGAATATTTTTTCGCCGTTTTCGTGACTGCAATTTCCGGGCGATTTCTCAGCCAAACGTGAAGAACAAACGGAGCTATTCCGCCTACAAAAATAATATTTTGAGAAAAAATTAACTTTGGCTATCTAACTGGGAGTCTCGTGAGTGAAAACAACCGAAAGTTCATCAAAGGTAAACGATTTAATTTGATTGCTTTTCTGATTTTCGTGACAAGGTTGCCTGCTGCTAGCAAGGCATAATGATATGCTAGTCTATGATAAACTTACACAAATGCTTGTCTAGCTTTGGCTGTAAAGCATATTTTGAAAATCTGAGATGACAGGGTGAACAAAAGGATAAGCTGTTCTTCCAATGTATTTCACTTGTGATTTTCATGAATAGGAAGATTTTCTAGGAAGATTTATATCCGTTGCGTTATGCTAATTAGTGTCAGGCGATGATTACGCTCCCGGACCCGGGATGGGGAGTGACAAGAAGCTAGCTTGCTCAGTATTTTGGTTAATTCTTTCCAATGTGTCTGTCATGTGTGCTCCCTCTCCGGCCTATAGGGCACCAGGCTGCCTGTTATGGCACACACCTGTCACCATCGTTACGCGCACCTGCGAGTCATCAGACTCACTCGGACTCTATCACCTCCCTGATTACCTTCCCTATATATGTCACTCCCTTCGGTTCCTTCCCCAGACGTTATTGTTTCTGTTCCAGTGTCATATATATAATGTTGTGTTTATTTATTAAAACACTCACTCCCTGAACTTGCTTCCTGACTCTCAGCACACATCGTTACAGTGTCAAGTAATTGTCTTTTAGTTTTTTCATTGGTTGGGTCTGTGATGCTGTCCTGGGTCTGTTTGTGTTTGTGAACAGAACGCCAGGAACAGCTTGCTTAAGGGACTCTTCTCCTGGTTCATCTCTCTGTAGGTGATGGCTTTGTTATGGAAGGTTTGGGGATTTCTTCCTTTTTGGTGGTTGTAGAATTTAGCGGCTCATTTATGGAATTTGATAGTTAGTGGGTATCGGCCTACTTCTGCTCTGCATACATTATTTGGTGTTCTACGTTGTACACAGAGGACATTTTTGCAGAATTATGCATGCAGAGTCTCAATTTGTTACTTGTCCCAATTTGTGAATTCTTGATTGGTAAACAGACCCCAGACCTCACAACCATAAAGGACAATTTTCAACCACTCCACAAATGTATTGTTAACAAACTATTGTTTTGGAAAGTCAGTTAGGACATCTACTTTGTGCATGACACAAGTCATTTTTCCAACAATTGTTTACAGACAGATTATTTCATTTATAATTCACTGTATCACAATTCCAGTGGGTCAGAAGTTTGCATTCACTAAGTTGACTGTGCCTTTAAACAGCTTGGAAAATTCCAGAAAATTATGTCATGGCTTAGAAGCTTCTGATAGGCTAACTGACATCATTTTAGTCAATTGGAGGTGTACCTGTGGATGTATTTCAAGACCTACCTTCAAAAGAAAATCAAAAGAAATCAGCAAAGATCACAGAAGAAAAATTGTAGACCTCCACAAGTCTGGTTCATCCTTGGGAACAATTTTCAAACGCCTGAAGGTACCATGTTCATCTGTACAAACAATACTATGCAAGTATAAACACCATGGGACCATGCAGCAGTCATATCGCTCAGGAAGGAGACACATTCTGTCTCCTAGAGATGAACGTACTTTGGTGCGAAAAGTGCAAATCAATCCCAGAACAACAGCAAAGGACCTTGTGAAGATGCTGGAGGAAACAGGTACAAAAGTATCTATATCCACAGTAAAACGAGTCCTATATCGACATAACCTGAACGGCCGCTCAGCAAGGAAGAAGCCACTGCTCCAAAACCGCCATAAAAAAGCCAGACTACAGTTTGCAACTGCACATGGGGACAAATATCATACTTTTTTGGAGAAATGTCCTCTGGTCTGATGAAACAAAAATAGAACTGTTTGGCCATAATGACCAGAACACCATCCCAACCATGAAGCACAGGGGTGGCAGCATCATGTTGTGGGGGTGTTTTGCTTTAGGAGGGACTGGTGCACTTCACAAAATAGATGGCATCATGAGGGAGTAAAATTATGTGGACATATTAAAGCCACATCTCAAGACATCAGTCAGGAAGTTAAAGCTTGATCTCAAATGGGTCTTCCAAATGGACAATGACCCCAAGCATACTTCCAAAGTTGTGGCAAAATGGCTTAAGGACAACAAAGTCAAGGTATTGGAGTGACCATGACAAAGCCCTGACCTCAATCCCATAGAAAATCTGTGGGCAGAACTGAAAAAGCGTGTGCGAGCAAGGAGGCCTACAAAACTGTCTCAGTTACACCAGCTCTGTCAGGAGGAATGGGCCAAAATTCACCCAACTTATTGTGGGAAGCTTGTGGAAGGCTACCCAAAATGTTTGACCCAAATTAAACAATTTAAAGACAATGCTACCAAATACTAATTGAGTGTATGTAAACGTCTGACCCACTGGGAATATGATGAAACAAATACAATCTGAAATAAATCATTCTCTCTACTATTATTCTGACATTTCACATTCTTAAAATAATGTAGTGATCCTAACTGACCTAAGACAGGGACTTTTTACACGGATTAAATGTCAGAATTGTTTAAAACTGAGTTTAAATGTATTTGGCTAAGGTGTGTGTAAACTTCCGACTTCAACTGTACATGTTGAAGATGTTAGGGCTTAACCTACATCCCTGTCTCATCCCACGGCCCTGTGGAAAGAAATGTGTTTGTTTTTTGCCAATTTTAACCGTACTTGTTGTTTGTGGATGGACACATGGATTTTATAATGTCGTATGTTTTTCCCGCAACACCACTTCCGTCAATTTGTAGAACAGACCCAAATTAAGTAAAAAGCTTTTTTGAAATCAACAAAACATGAAAATATTTTTTCTTTCTATTGGTTTGTTTCTTTGTCAGTATGCAGGGTGAATACATGGTCTGTCGTACGGTAATTTGGTAAAAAGACAATTTTACATTTGCTCAGTACATTGTTTTCACTGAGGAAATGTACGATTCTGCTGTTAATGATAATGCAGAGGATTTTCTCAAGGTTGACGCATATCCCACGGTAGTTTTTGGGGTCAAATTTGTCTCCACTTTTGTGGATTGGGCTGATCAGTCCTTGGGCACAAATATTGGGGAAGATGCCAGTGCTGAGGATTATGTTAAAGAGTTTAAATATAGCCAATTGTGGTCTGTATATTTAATAATTTCATTTAGGGAAAACATCAGCCTACAGGCCTTTCTGGGTTGTATTTTGTTCTGTAGTTCATTCTATGTAATTGGAGAATCCAGTGGGTTCTGGTCTTTAATAGTTGATTCTAAGATTTGTATTTGATCATGACTTTGTTGTTGTTTGTTCTTTGTTATAGGAACAAAAATATTGGGAAAGTGGTTTACCACATTTCTCCGTATTGGATAGATAATAACTCTTCGTGTTGTTGTTTGTTTAGTGTTTACCAATTTTCCCAGAAGTGGATAGAGTCTCTGCAATTACATTGAGCTGATATCTGATGTGCTGTTCCTTCTTTTTCCGTAGTGTATTTATGTATTGTTGTAGTGATTCACCTTAGTGAAGGCGTAGTACCCAGCGTGTGACAGAGCTGCATGAGTTATGAGACGTTTTTGTTAGTTATGTTGTCGTAGTTGTGCCTTGAGGGGCAAATGGGGGAGGGAATGCTGTCACCTCCAGGTAGGTGTTGTCCCCTTCTCTCTCTCTATCTCTCTCTCTCTCTCTCTCTCTCTCTCTCTCTCTGTCTCTCTCTCTGTCTCTCTCTGTCTCTCTCTGTCTCTCTCTGTCTCACTGTAGTTCTCTGTCTCTCTCTGTCTCTCTCTGTCTCACTGTAGTTCTCTGTCTCTCTCTGTCTCACTGTAGTTCTCTGTCTCTCTCTGTCTCTCTCTGTCTCACTGTAGTTCTCTGTCTCTCTCTCTCTGTCTCTCCCTCTCTCTGTCTGTCTCTCCCTCTCTCTGTCTCCCTCCCTCTTTCTCTCTCTCTCTCTCTCTCTCTCTCTCTCTCTCTCTCTCTCTCTCTCTCTCTCACTGTAGTACTCTGTCTCTCTCTCTGTCTGTCTCTGTCTCTCTCTGTCTGTCTCTGTCTCTCTGTGTCTCGTTCTCTGTCTCTCTCTCTGTTTTATAGTCCCAAGCTCCTTCCAATGAATGAAATAACAAAACACCATTATCTATTCATCACTGTAGCACCTCTTGCTTTTATATTTTTGTTTTATCTTTCCCTTCTTTCTTTCTATTCCATGTTTCTGTCTGTTTATGTCCTCAACTTTTACTGCACAGATTACGGAATGTTGGAACATTTTTGTGTTTTGAGTGTTGACTACATATAGAACTAAGCTGGAATTGGAAAGTAGCAATGTTCTGCTGAGAGAGAGAGAGAGAGAGAGAGAGAGGGAGGGAGAGAGAGAGAGAGAGGTAGGGAGAGAGAGAGAGAGAGGTAGGGAGAGAGGGAGAGGTAGGGAGAGAGAGAGCGGTAGGGAGAGAGAGAGGGGGAGAGAGAGCGAGAGAGAGAGAGAGAGATAGAGAGAGGGAGAGGGAGAGGGAGAGAGCAAACGTGACTGGCCGTGTTGCAAGGCTGTCAATATGGATTTAAAATTCAGTTGCTTCACATTGCTAAAACCTCCTGACTACTATAGTCATATCCCGCCTTTCAAAATAGTGCACTACTTTTTACTAGAACCCTATTCCCTAGATAGTGCACTACTTTTTATCGGGAGCCTATAGAACCCTAGATAGTGCACTACTTTTGCACAGGGCCCATAGGGTTCAATTTACGGAATAGGTTGCCATTTGAGACGCAGAATGTATCTCATATCCAAATCTGCTCAGAGCTCAAACCCTCTCTAAACCTTAGTGAAATATGCACATATGGGGGGAATGACCCCGCTTTGAATTCAGCTGCCATTCAGAGACCTCATTTAGCAGAAGCTCTTATCCAGACCAACTAACAGGAGCAATTAGGGGTAAGTGGCTTGCTCAAGGGCACAGACAGATTTTTAAAATAGTCGGCTCGGGGATTCAATCCAGCAATCTTTCGGTTACTGTCACAACGCTCTTAACCGCTAGGCTAACACACACACATCGGCACACACACACACCGGCACACACACACATATCGGCACACACACACACACACACACACACACACACACACACACACACACACACACACACACACACACACACACACACACACACACACACACACACACACACACACACAGTAGTATCTGTAACTATTACCATAGAGAGAGTAGAATCTGTAACTATTACCAGAGACAGTAGTATCTGTAACTATTACCATAGAGACAGTAGTATCTGTAACTATTACCATAGAGACAGTAGTATCTGTAACTATTACCAGAGACAGTAGTATCTGTAACTATTACCATAGAGACAGTAGTATCTGTAACTATTACCATAGAGACAGTAGTATCTGTAACTATTACCATAGAGACAGTGGTATCTGTAACTATTACCATAGAGACAGTAGGTTCTGTAACTATTACCATAGAGACAGTAGTATCTGTAACTATTACCATAGAGACAGTAGTATCTGTAACTATTACCATAGAGACAGTAGCATCTGTACATATTACCATAGAGACAGTAGTATCTGTAACTATTACCATAGAGACAGTAGCATCTGTACATATTACCATAGAGACAGTGGTATCTGTAACTATTACCATAGAGACAGTAGAATCTGTAACTATTACCATAGAGACCGTAGTATCTGTAACTATTACCATAGAAACAGTAGTATCTGTAACTATTACCATAGAGACAGTAGTATCTGTAACTATTACCATAGAGACAGTAGTATCTGTAACTATTACCATAGAGACAGTAGGTTCTGTAACTATTACCATAGAGACAGTAGGTTCTGTAACTATTACCATAGAGACAGTAGTATCTGTAACTATTACCATAGAGACAGTAGTATCTGTAACTATTACCATAGAGACAGTAGGTTCTGTAACTATTACCATAGAGACAGTAGTATCTGTAACTATTACCATAGAGACCGTAGTATCTGTAACTATTACCATAGAGACAGTAGTATCTGTAACTATTACCATAGAGACAGTAGTATCTGTAACTATTACCATAGAGACAGTAGTATCTGTAACTATTACCATAGAGACCGTAGTATCTGTAACTATTACCATAGAGACAGTGGTATCTGTAACTATTACCATAGAGACAGTAGTATCTGTAACTATTACCATAGAGACAGTAGTATCTGTAACTATTACCATAGAGACCGTAGTATCTGTAACTATTACCATAGAGACAGTGGTATCTGTAACTATTACCATAGAGACAGTAGAATCTGTAACTATTACCATAGAGACAGTGGTATCTGTAACTATTACCATAGAGACAGTGGTATCTGTAACTATTACCATAGAGACCGTAGTATCTGTAACTATTACCATAGAGACAGTGGTATGTGTGTTAGTATGACCACTGCTCTGCTTCCATAATGTTCCCAGTACCAGCCTGCCATCCCTATTGATGCTCTGATAAAAGGAGCAGCCAACAAGTACCAAGAGTCGGGATGTTCTCATCCTGCTTCCTGACTCTGAGCCAATCAGATGGGTTATTCACACATAGATGTTCTCCATTTAGATGTGTGAAAGACAAGAGATCTCTCTCTCTCTCTCCCTCTCCCTCTCTCTCTCTCCCTCCCTCTCCCTGTCTCTCTCCCTCTCTCTCTCTGTCTCTCTCTCTCTCCCTCTCTCTCTCTCTCTCTCTCTCTCCCCACTGAATACTCTCTCCTTGTGAGAGGGTGGGACATGAACACACAGTGTTAGCCCATCCTAGGTGTGTGTGTGAGTGTGTTTTCATATGTGTATGCGTGTTAACGTGTGTCTGTGTATATTCAGGCGTGTTTTCCCGCTCGGTACGCTCACGTCCATGTCGGTACGCTCACGTCCATGTCGGTACGCTCACGTCCACGTCGGTACGCTCACGTCCACGTCGGTACGCTCACGTCCACGTCGGTACGCTCACGTCCACGTCGGTACGCTCACGTCCACGTCGGTACGCTCACGTCCACGTCGGTACGCTCACGTCCACGTCGGTACGCTCACGTCCACGTCGGTACGCTCACGTCCACGTCGTACGCTCACGTCCACGTCGGTGCGCTCACGTCCATGTTGGTACGCTCACGTCCATGTTGGTACGCTCACGTCCATGTTGGTACGCTCACGTCCATGTTGGTACGCTCACGTCCATGCTTGTGTGTAAACATCACAGAGGTTCCTTACACAGAGAGCAAATA
This sequence comes from Oncorhynchus clarkii lewisi, assembly GCF_045791955.1. Taxonomy (NCBI): domain Eukaryota; kingdom Metazoa; phylum Chordata; class Actinopteri; order Salmoniformes; family Salmonidae; genus Oncorhynchus; species Oncorhynchus clarkii. The sequence goes on from NC_092160.1 coordinate 38,608,982, forward strand.
TTATTAGGCTCAATCCCGTGTGAGACGATAGGGTCTTGTTGTCTGAATGAAGCAGAGAGGAGAAGCGAGGCGCTTTATTTTTCTCTCCCTCAGTCTTGTTTTCGCAGGCTTTAACCTCAATTCCACGGGGGTCTTTTGCTTATCAAAGGCAGTGAGGGGAACTGGCAGGTTGAAGTGTGTTCATTGTGAACAAGGAAATGAAATTAGTGTGTTACCCTTGGTGTGTGTGTGGCCGGCTTGGTGTGTTCTTGTGTGTGTGTGTGTCTTCATCTGGGTGTGTGTAGGGGATTAGGGGTGGTGACTCTACACTGGGAACACAGAGAGGAAGAGTGGAACAGGGAGAGGAAGAGAGGAACAGGGAGAGGAAGAGAGGAACAGGGAGAAGAAGAGACGAACAGGGAGAGGAAAATTGGAACAGGAAGAGGAAGAGAGGAACAGGGAGAGGAAGAGGGGAACAGGGAGAGGAAGAGAGGAACAGGAAGAGAGGAACAGGAAGAGAGGAACAGGGAGAGGAAGAGTGGAACAGGAAGAGAGGAACAGGGAGAGGAAGAGAGGAACAGGGAGATGAAGAGAGGAACAGGAAGAGAGGAACAGGGAGAGGAAGAGAGGAACAGGGAGAAGAAGAGAGGAACAGGAAGAGAGGAACAGGGAGAGGGAGAGAGGAACAGGGAGAGGGAGAGAGGGACAGGGAGAGGAAGGGGAACAGGGAGAGGAAGAGTGGAACAGGGAGACGAAGAGAGGAACAGGGAGAGGAAGAGAGGAACAGGGAGAGGAAGAGAGGAAGAGTGGAACAGGAAGAGAGGAACAGGAAGAGAGGAACAGGAAGAGAGGAACAGGGAGAGAGGAACAGGGAGAGGGAGAGAGGAACAGGGAGAGGGAGAGAGGAACAGGGAGAGGAAGAGAGGAACAGGGAGAGGAAGAGTGGAAAAGAGAGAGGAAGAGAGGAACAGGGAGAGGAAGAGTGGAACAGGAAGAGAGGAACAGAAAGAGAGGAACAGGGAGAGAGGAACAGGGAGAGGAAGAGAGGAACAGGAAGAGAGGAACAGGGAGAGGAAGAGAGGCACAGGGAGAGGAGGAGAGGAACAGGAACAGGAAAAGAGGAACAGGAAGAGAGGCACAGGGAGAGGAGAGGAACAGCAAGAGGAAGAGTGGAACAGGAAGAGAGGAACAGGAAGAGAGGAACAGGGAGAGGAAGAGTGGAACAGGGAGAGGAAGAGTGGAACAGGAAGAGAGGAACAGGAAGAGAGGAACAGGATGAGAGAAACAGGGAGAGGAAGAGTGGAACAGGGAGAGGAAGAGTGGAACAGGAAGAGTGGAACAGGAAGAGAGGAACAGGAAGAGAGGCACAGGGAGAGGGAGAGAGGAACAGAGAGAGGAAGAGCGGAACAGGAAGAGAGGAACAGGGAGAGGAAGAGTGGAACAGGAAGAGAGGAGCAGGGAGAGGAAGAGAGGAACAGGGAGAGGAAGAGAGGAACAGGGAGAGGAAGAGAGGAACAGGAAGAGAGGAACAGGGAGAGGAAGAGAGGAACAGGAAGAGAGGAACAGGGAGAGGAAGAGAGGAACAGGAAGAGAGGAACAGGGATAGGAAGAGAGGAACATGGAGAGGAAGAGAGGAACAGGGAGAGGAAGAGTGGAACAGGGAGAGGAAGAGAGGAACAGGGAGAGGAAGAGAGGAACAGGGAGCGGCAGAGTGGAACAGGAAGAGTGGAACAGGAAGAGAGGAACAGCGGAGAGAGGAACAGGGAGAGGAAGAGTGGAACAGGGAGAGGAAGAGTGGAACAGGAAGAGAGGAACAGGAAGAGAGGAACAGGATGAGAGAAACAGGGAGAGGAAGAGTGGAACAGGGAGAGGAAGAGTGGAACAGGAAGAGAGGAACAGGAAGAGAGGCACAGGGAGAGGGAGAGAGGAACAGAGAGAGGAAGAGCGGAACAGGAAGAGAGGAACAGGGAGAGGAAGAGTGGAACAGGAAGAGAGGAGCAGGGAGAGGAAGAGAGGAACAGGGAGAGGAAGAGAGGAACAGGGAGAGGAAGAGAGGAACAGGGAGAGGAAGAGAGGAACAGGAAGAGAGGAACAGGGAGAGGAAGAGAGGAACAGGAAGAGAGGAACAGGGAGAGGAAGAGAGGAACAGGAAGAGAGGAACAGGGATAGGAAGAGAGGAACATGGAGAGGAAGAGAGGAACAGGGAGAGGAAGAGTGGAACAGGGAGAGGAAGAGAGGAACAGGGAGAGGAAGAGAGGAACAGGGAGCGGCAGAGTGGAACAGGAAGAGTGGAACAGGAAGAGAGGAACAGCGGAGAGAGGAACAGGGAGAGGAAGAGTGGAACAGGGAGAGGAAGAGTGGAACAGGAAGAGAGGTACAGGAAGAGAGGAACAGGGAGAGGAAGAGTGGAACAGGAATAGTGGAACAGGGAGAGGAAGAGAGGAACAGGGAGAGGCAGAGTGGAATAGGAAGAGGAAGAGAGGAACAGGGAGAAGAAGAGTGGAACAAGAAGAGTGGAACAGGAAGAGAGGAACAGGAAGAGAGGAACAGGGAGAGGAAGAGAGGAACAGGGAGAGGAAGAGTGAAACAGGGAGAGGAACAGGAAGATTGGAACAAGAAGAGTGGAACAGGAAGAGTGGAACAGGAAGAGAGGAACGGGAAGAGAGGAACAGGGAGAGGAAGAGAGGAACAGGAAGAGAGGAACAGGGAGAGGAAGAGAGGAACAGGAAGAGAGGAACAGGGAGAGGAAGAGTGGAACAGGAAGAGAGGAACAAAAAGAGAGGAACAGGGAGAGGAAGAGAGGAACAGGAAGAGAGGAACAGGGAGAGGAAGAATGGAACAGGAAGAGTGGTACAGAAAGAGGAAGAATGGACCAGGAAGAGTGGGACAGGAAGAGGAAGAATGGAACAGGAAGATTGGAACAGGAAGAGGAAGAATGGAACAGGAAGAGTGGAACAGGAAGAGGAAGAATGGAACAGGAAGAGTGGAACAGGAAGAGTGGAACAGGAAGAGGAATAGTGGAACAGGAAGAGAGGAAAGGTTAAAACCAGCCTCAGACTCAGGAAGGTTAAAACCACCCTCAGACTCAGGAAGGTTAAAACCACCCTCAGACCCAGGAAGGTTAAAACCACCCTCAGACCCAGGAAGGTTAAAACCACCCTCAGACTCAAGAAGGTTAAAACCACCCTCAGACTCAGGAAGGTTAAAACCACCCTCAGACCCAGGAAGTTTAAAACCACCCTCAGACTCAGGAAGGTTAAAACCACCCTCAGACTCAAGAAGGTTAAAACCACCCTCAGACTCAAGAAGGTTAAAACCACCCTCAGACTCAGGAAGGTTAAAACCAGGCTCCGTAGACGGGCACATCGCACACTGCTCCTGAGCATACTACTCGCCAATGTCCAGTCTCTTGACAACAAGGTAGACGAAATCTGAGCAAGGGGTGACTTCCAGAGAGACATCAGAGATTGTAACGTTCTTTGTTTCACGGAAACATGGCTCACTCGAGACACGCTATCTGAGTCGGTACAGCCACCTGGCTTCTTCATGCATCGCGCCGACAGAAACAAACATCTCTCTGGTATGAAGAAGGGCGGGGGTTTATGCCTTATATAAAGATAACTTTATTCCATTACTCAACATTATGAATGCAAATCCGACTAAATGGAACAATCTTCCCATAATTCCTACAGGTAGAATACTGTAAATATTTATATTAATTAAAATTGCACTATGCACAAATCGCTCCACCATTTCCTGGTTTCTAAAACTCTTAATTGTTCGTCTAATTTCAGTTCCTGTGACAAAACACGTGTAGTGTAGAGAATCGATGTCTCGTCTAAAACCGCTGTGAAATATATTTTCCATAACCATTATTGTTGTTTCAGCTGTTTGAAGCTGGCGAACAAAGCCGAAAGCAAAAGATGCACAAACTAAACTTAAGAACGGGAAGCATAGAAATAGCACACATAGAACAGACCTACTGCTTCTTAGACTGGCTTCCAATGAGAATGACAGATCTATAACACATAGAAGAGATCTACAGCTTCTTAGACTGGCTTCCAATGAGAATGACAGATCTATAAAACATAGATCAGATCTACAGCTTCTTAGACTAGCTTCCAATGAGAATGACAGCTCTATAACACATAGCACAGATATAGCACTTCTTAGACGTGTTTTCAAGTAGAATGATAGAGATATAACCCACATTTCTATGTGAATTTGGTCAGGTCACCCAAAAAGTGACATACTGACACTTTAATAATGAACAATTGTAATAATTGAATGACTGTGTTGAATCTATTTGGATAACTGTGTTGAATCTAATTGGATAACTGTGTTGAATCTAATTGAATAACTGTGTTGAATCTAATTGGATAACCTTGTTTGATCTAATTGGATAACCTTGTTGAATCTAATTGGATAACCTTGTTGAATCTAATTGGATAACCTTGTTGAATCTAATTGAATAGCTGTGTTGAATCTAATTGAATAGCCTCTCAATAGGGTCTGTGTGCTATGAATCATTGAAGGTCTGTGGAAGAATTAGACAGACATCATTTCACACTAATCCTTAACCACAGCGTTAGAGTGATGGAGACATAGAGTAATGGAGCGATAGAGTGATAGAGTGATGGAGCGATAGAGCGATAGTGATGGAGCGTTAGAGTGATAGAGTGATGGAGCGTTAGAGTGATAGAGTGATGGAGCGATAGAGTGATAGAGTGATGGAGCGTTAGAGTGATAGAGTGATGGAGCATTAGAGTGATAGAGTGATGGAGCGTTAGAGTGATGGAGCGCTAGAGTGATAGAGTGATGGAGCGTTAGAGTGATAGAGTGATGGAGCGATAGAATGATAGAGTGATGGAGCGATAGAATGATGGAGCGATAGAGTGATAGAGTGATGGAGCGTTAGAGTGATGGAGCGTTAGAGTGATAGAGTGATGGAGCGTTAGAGTGATAGAGTGATAGAGTGATGGAGCGATAGTGATGGAGTGATGGAGCGTTAGAGTGATAGAGTGATGGAGCGATAGTGATGGAGCGATAGAGCGATAGTGATGGAGCGTTAGAGTGATAGAGTGATGGAGCGTTAGAGTGATGGAGTGATGGAGAGTTAGAGTGATGGAGCGATAGAGCGATAGTGATGGAGCGTTAGAGTGATAGAGTGATGGAGCGATAGTGATGGAGCGTTAGAGTGATGGAGCGATAGTGATGGAGCGTTAGAGTGATAGAGTGATGGAGCGTTAGAGTGATGGAGCGTTAGAGTGATAGACTGATGGAGCGATAGAGTGATAGAGTGATGGAGCGATAGTGATGTAGCGATAGAGCGATAGTGATGGAGCGTTAGAGTGATAGAGTGATGGAGCGTTAGAGTGATGGAGCGATAGAGCGATAGTGATGGAGCGTTAGAGTGATAGAGTGATGGAGCGTTAGAGTGATAGAGTGATGGAGCGATAGTGATGGAGCGTTAGAGTGATAGAGTGATGGAGCGTTAGAGTGATAGAGTGATGGAGCGATAGTGATGGAGCGTTAGAGTGATAGAGTGATGGAGCGTTAGAGTGATGGAGCGATAGAGCGATAGTGATGGAGCGTTAGAGTGATAGAGTGATGGAGCGATAGTGATGGAGCGTTAGAGTGATAGAGTGATGGAGCGTTAGAGTGATGGAGTGATGGAGCAATAGTGATGGAGCGTTAGAGTGATAGAGTGATGGAGCGATAGTGATGGAGCGTTAGAGTGATGGAGCGATAGAGTGATAGAGTGATGGAGCGATAGTGATGGAGCGTTAGAGTGATAGAGTGATGGAGCGTTAGAGTGATAGAGTGATGGAGCGTTAGAGTGATAGAGTGATGGAGCGATAGTGATGGAGCATTAGAGTGATGGAGCGATAGAGTGATAGAGTGATGGAGCGATAGTGATGGAGCGTTAGAGTGATAGAGTGATGGAGCGTTAGAGTGATAGAGTGATGGAGCGTTAGAGTGATAGAGTGATGGAGCGATAGTGATGGAGCATTAGAGTGATAGAGTGATGGAGCGTTAGAATGATAGAGTGATGGAGCGATAGTGATGGAGCGATAGAGTGATAGAGTGATGGAGCGTTAGAGTGATGGAGCGATAGAGCGATAGTGATGGAGCGTTAGAGTGATAGAGTGATGAAGCGATAGAGCGATAGTGATGGAGCGTTAGAGTGATAGAGTGATGGAACGATAGAGTGATGGAGTGATAGAATGAAAGAATGATAGCGCAATAGAGTGATGTAGCGATAGTGATGGAGCGATAGAGTGATGCAGCGATAGTGATGGAGAGAGAGAGAGTGATGGAGCGATAGAGTAATGGAACGATAGAGTGATGGAGAGAGAGAGAGTGATGGAGCGATAGAGTGATGGAACGATAGAGTGATAGAGCGACAGAGCGATGGAGAGAGAGAGAGTGATGGAGCGATATAGCAATATAGTGATGGAGCGATGGAGTGATGGAACGATAGAGTGATATAGCAATATAGTGATGGAGCGATAGAATGATGGAGCAACAGAGTGATGGCACGATAGAGTGATGGAGCGTTAGAGTGATGGAGCGATAGAGCAATAGTGATGGAGCGTTAGAGTGATAGAGTGATGGAACGATAGAGTGATGGAGTGATAGAATGAAAGAATGATAGCGCAATAGAGTGATGTAGCGATAGTGATGGAGAGAGAGAGAGTGATGGAGCGATAGAGTAATGGAACGATAGAGTGATGGAGAGAGAGAGAGTGATGGAGCGATAGAGTGATGGAACGATAGAGTGATAGAGCGACAGAGCGATGGAGAGAGAGAGAGTGATGGAGCGATATAGCAATATAGTGATGGAGCGATGGAGTGATGGAACGATAGAGTGATATAGCAATATAGTGATGGAGCGATAGAATGATGGAGCAACAGAGTGATGGCACGATAGAGTGATGGAGCGTTAGAGTGATGGAGCGATAGAGCAATAGTGATGGAGCGTTAGAGTGATAGAGTGATGGAGCGTTAGAGTGATGGAGTGATAGAGTGATAGAGTGATAGAGTGATAGAGTGATAGAGTGATGGAGCGATAGAGTGATAGAGTGATGGAGCGTTAGAGTGATAGAGCGTTAGAGTGATAGAGTGATGGAGCGTTAGAGTGATAGAGTGATGGAGCGATAGAGTGATGGAGCGATAGAGTGATAGAGTGATGGAGCGTTAGTGATAGAGAGATGGAGCGTTAGAGTGATGGAGCGTTAGAGTGATAGAGTGATGGAGCGGTAGAGTGATAGAGTGATGGAGCGATAGTGATGGAGCGATAGAGCGATAGTGATGGAGCGTTAGAGTGATAGAGTGATGGAGCAATAGTGATGGAGCGTTAGAGTGATGGAGCGATAGTGATGGAGCGTTAGAGTGATAGAGTGATGGAGCGTTAGAGTGATGGAGCGTTAGAGTGATGGAGTGATGGAGCGATAGAGTGATAGAGTGATGGAGCGATAGTGATGGAGCGATAGAGCGATAGTGATGGAGCGTTAGAGTGATAGAGTGATGGAGCGTTAGAGTGATGGAGTGATGGAGCGATGGAGTGATAGAGTGATATAGCAATATAGTGATGGAGCGATGGAGTGATGGAACGATAGAGTGATATAGCAATATAGTGATGGAGCGATAGAATGATGGAGCGACAGAGTGATGGCGCGATAGAGTGATAGAGTGATGGAGCGATAGAATGATGGAGCGAAAGAATGATGGAACGAAAGAATGATGGAACGATAGAATGATGAGCAATATAGTGATGGAGCGATAGTGAAGGAGCCATAGAGTGATGAGCAATATAGTGATGAAAAGAGAGAGAGTGGGATAGACAGTGAAAGACAGAGAGAGAGAGACAGAGAGACAGAGAGACAGAAACAGAGATAGACAGAGAGGGAGAGGGAGAGAGACAGAGAGAGATAGAGAGAGATAGACAGAGAAATAGACAGAGAGATAGACAGAGAAATACCGATCAAGAGATAGATAGAGATCTCCTAGGTCTTAGGAAGCACCAGACCAGCGATGTCAATGCGCGGTCGGGTGACTCAAGTCAGTCTCTTCCTGATCAAAGCCCAGCATCTGGTAACAACCAGCCAACCAGTCCCTTCGATTGAGCTGTCCATTCTCAACAATCTGCTGCAAGGTTCTGTGATGGCTGATACAAGGCCCTCCCACTGGGGTTACAGAGCCAGGGATGTCATTACTTATTATTCATGGCTGTTGAACACAGAGACAGCCAGGTAGGTAGCGTACGCTAGAGCACACTATCTAGCTCTAATCAGACCTGGTCAGGTTCAGGGCAATGCCATGTCAAGGAGACTGTAAGACAGTGTGTGTGTGTGTGTGTGTGTGTGTGTGTGTGTGTGTGTGTGTGTGTGTGTGTGTGTGTGTGTATGTGTGTGTGTGTGTGTGTGTGTGTACGTGCGTGTGTGCGTGCGTGCACGCGCCCGGTCAGGTTTAGGGCAATGAGACAGTACTTCAAGGAGAATCTGGCTTTGCCTCGGAGCAGGAGTGTGAGTCAGAATCCTACATCGGCCATGCCAAATGATAAAAACACTAGTTGTGCTAAGAAGACCATGAAGGCTATACGTGTTGTGTTATTGTGAAAATTATGAGGTGCCACCTTGAGAGAAGAAAAAACCTCTTTGAGGTCGTTGTTCTAGATTTTACAAAGCAAATATTTAATGTGGCAAATAAATGTAGGGAGTGTCTTTGAAATATCTCGATTCAAAATGCTGTGCTTAAAAATAAAAACATATGACAAAGCACCTGATTTGATCCAAATTGATATAATTGCTTTTAAAAAAAAAAAATCTAATATATATATATATATTTTTTTTTCATAACATAATTTATTTTCATTACCACATTTGCCATTAGAGACTAAGGCCTGTCTGACTTAGGAATTGTCTGCCCGGGGACATCAGACTTAACTTTTTCCAGATGTTGTTGTGTTACAGATGTTGTGTCACTGGCCTACACACAATAGTCCATAAAACAAAAGTGGAATTACATTTTTAGAATTAACAAAAAAATGAAAAGCTGAAATGTCTTGAGTCATTAGGTATTCAACCCCTTTGTTTAAGGCAAACCTAAATAAGTTCAGGAGTAAAAATGTGTTTAACAAGTCACATAATAAGTTGCATGGACTCACTCTGTGTGCAATAAGTGTTAGACATGATTTAAAAATGACTACCTCATCTCTGTAACCCACACATACAATTATCTGTAAGATCCCTCAGTGGAGCAGTGAATTTCAAACACGGATTCAACCACAAAGACCAGGGAGGTTTTCCAATGCCTCGCAAAGAAGGGCTCCTATTGGTACATGGGTACAAAATATAAAAAAGCAAACAAGGAATATCCCTTTGAGCCTGGTGAAGATATAAATTACACTATGGTGTATCAATACACCCAGTCACTACATAGATACAGGCGTAGGTGAAGATATCAATACACCCAGTCACTACATAGATACAGGCGTAGGTGAAGATATCAATACACCCAGTCACTACATAGATACAGGCGTAGGTGAAGATATCAATACACCCAGTCACTACATAGATACAGGCGTAGGTGGAGATATCAATACACCCAGTCACTACATAGATACAGGCGTAGGTGAAGATATCAATTACACTATGGTGTATCAATACACCCAGTCACTACATAGATACAGGCGTAGGTGAAGATATAAATTACACTATGGTGTATCAATACACCCAGTCACTACATAGATACAGGCGTAGGTGAAGATATCAACTACACTATGGTGTATCAATACACCCAGTCACTACATAGATACAGGCGTAGGTGAAGATATCAATTACACTATGGTGTATCAATACACCCAGTCACTACATAGATACAGGCGTAGGTGAGGATATAAATTACACTATGTTGTATCAATACACCCAGTCACTACATAGATACAGGCGTAGGTGAAGATACCAATTACACTATGGTGTATCAATACACCCAGTCACTACATAGATACAGGCGTAGGTGAAGATATCAATTACACTATGGTGTATCAATACACCCAGTCACTACATAGATACAGGCGTAGGTGAAGATATCAATTACACTATGGTGTATCAATACACCCAGTCACTACATAGATACAGGCGTAGGTGAAGATATCAATTACACTATGGTGTATCAATACACCCAGTCACTACATAGATACAGGCGTAGGTGAAGATATCAATACACCCAGTCACTACACTATGGTGTATCAATACACCCAGTCACTACATAGATACAGGCGTAGGTGAAGATATCAATTACACTATGGTGTATCAATACACCCAGTCACTACATAGATACAGGCGTAGGTGAAGATATCAATTACACTATGGTGTATCAATACACCCAGTCACTACATAGATACAGGCGTAGGTGAAGATATCAATTACACTATGGTGTATCAATACACCCAGTCACTACAAAGATACAGGCGTCCTTCCTAACTCAGTTACCGGAGAGGAAGGAAACCGTTCAGGGATTTTACCTTGAGGCCAATGGTGACTTTAAAACAGTTACAGAGTTTAATGGCTGTGATGGGAGACTACTGAGGATGGATCAACAACATTGTAGTTACTCCACAATACTAACCTAAATGACACAGGGAAAAGAAGGAACCATGTCCAGAATAAAAAAATATCCTGTTTGCAATAAGGCACTAAAGTAAAACTGCAAAATAAATGAACTGTTTTTGTCCTGAATACAAAGCATTATGTTTGGGGAAAATCCAACACAACTGTCACAACTACTGTCGCTCTGGTGCTCGATGTTGCCGGTCTACTAACCACCGGGCCTGACAACCGATCATTACACATACCTGGCAACCCTCATAACTTACACCTGGCAACCCTCATTACATACACCTGGCAACCCTCATTACACATACCTGGCAATCCTCATAACTTACACCTGACAACCCTCATTACATACACCTGGCAACCCTCATTACACATACCTGGCAACCCTCATAACTTACACCTGGCAACCCTCATTACATACACCTGGCAACCCTCATTACTCATACCTGGCAACCCTCATAACTTACACCTGGCAACCCTCATTACATACACCTGGCAATCCTCATTACACATACCTGGCAACCCTCATAACTTACACCTGGCAACCCTCATTACATACACCTGGCAACCCTCATTACATATACCTGGCAACCCTCATAACTTACACCTGGCAACCTTCATTACACATACCTGGCAACCCTCATAACTTACACCTGACAACCCTCATCACACACACCTGGCAACCCTCATTACATACAGCTGGCAACCCTCATTACATACACCTGGCAACCCTCATTACATACACCTGGCAACCCTCATTACACATACCTGGCAACCCTCATTACATACACCTGGCAACCCTCATTACACACACCTGGCAACCCTCATTACATACACCTGGCAACCCTCATTACACACACACCTGGCAACCCTCATTACATACACCTGGCAACCCTCATTACACACACCTGGCAACCCTCATTACATACACATGGCAACCCTCATTACATACACCTGGCAACCCTCATTACACACACCTGGCAACCCTCATTACATACACCTGGCAACCCTCATTACATACACCTGGCAACCCTCATTACACACACCTGGCAACCCTCATTACATACACCTGGCAACCCTCATTACACACACCTGGCAACCCTCATTACATACTCCTGGCAACCCTCATTACATACACCTGGCAACCTTCAATAGTCCCAGCTGGACTTCATCACTTCCCTGATTACTTCCCCTTTATTTATCCCTCTGTTGTCATCAGTCCTGATGTGTTATTTATTGTCTCTCACGTTCATTACGTTTTCCATGTTTGTTATTTTCTATCTGTTCCATATTAAACTGACCTTCTGCACCTTCTTCCTGACTCCCAGCATAAACGTAACAGAATAACACCTCAGCAATATGGAATCAGCAGAAGGTTCAACCCCTCTTCCAGACGGTTAATTAACAAGGTCATCTACTCCATCAACACCACGACCAGCTGGCGAAACATGGTACGGTCATGGAAGGAGGTCCACCGCGTTCTCCCACCAACCTTGAACACCACCAGCGAGGTTCTCCATTCAACCTATTAGAGGGCCTCCTACCACAGCTCACCACAGTGAGCCAGTCCCCCAGCCATCCCCAGCCTTCCGCCCAGGTCAGTGACTGTCCCTTCCAGGGAGAAATATGATGGTACTCCATCGAAATGCCGTGGCTTCCTCCTCCAGTGTCCTCTCTATTTTGCCTGTAAGACGGGAGTCCCCACCACCGAGAGATTCAAAGTTGCCACAGTCATTTCCCTGCTGACCGGACGGGCGTTGGAGTGGGCTACGGCTGTCTGGGAGAGAGGAGGAGCTGAGTTCCTATGAGAGTTTCATGGCTCTGTTCAGGGTGGTTCTTTGACGATCCTCCAGAGGGCAGAGAGGGAGGTGAGAGACATTTCCAGCTCCGGAAGTGTGTCCACACCATTCGGGATTGTGGCAGCCTCCAGCAGGTGGAATAAGCCGGCGCTCCTCACTCTAGTCCGCAGTGGACAGCGCAAGGAGGTCAATAAGCCGGCGCTCCTCACTCTAGTCCGCAGTGGACAGCGCAAGGAGGTCAATAAGCCGGCGCTCCTCACTCTAGTCCGCAGTGGACAGCGCAAGGAGGTCAATAAGCCGGCGCTCCTCACTCTAGTCCGCAGTGGACAGCGCAAGGAGGTCAATAAGCCGGCGCTCCTCACTCTAGTCCGCAGTGGACAGCGCAAGGAGGTCAATAAGCCGGCGCTCCTCACTCTAGTCCGCAGTGGACAGCGCAAGGAGGTCAATAAGCCGGCGCTCCTCACTCTAGTCCGCAGTGGACAGCGCAAGGAGGTCCAGATGGCATGTCTGGATGACAACATTATCCTTGTTCTCTCTCATCTCGATGGACCTCTGTCTGGATAACCTTCTTCGGGAGCGCCGGTGTACACCTCGCCACTCACCTCCCTCCTTTGGCTGTCCTGAGGCAGAGCCGGAACC
>NC_092160.1:38627017-38679517 GCF_045791955.1 Oncorhynchus clarkii lewisi
AAAGGCCAAAAGCTATAATACCGGCAAGTCGCTCATCAAGGGGGTTGAGCTCCGGTGTCCCCTTATCCCCCGCCGTGGCACAAACACTTTGTCTGTGTAAGAGGCTCCTTTTTGTCGGACCTCTTCTTCTTCTTAGAGGTTAGTTCACAGCGTCCGCCACATGCTGCCGCTCCGACGCCGTTTTTGTCATTTGCAATGTCCACACTGAAACTATATACTTTGTTTCTTGTTTCAACCTCCCCTCCCCTACAACAACTTCCGTTTCACACTGGGTGAAATAACTTTATTTATTTTTTGTTGCCTTTCTTTTCGGGATTTAGGCTGAGTTTCTGTACAGCACTATGTGACATCAACTGATTTAAGTAGGGCTTTACATTTGATTTGATTTTGTCGTCATGCAGTCAGTACGGATGAATATTAATTAGGGGCGTTTCACTGACTATCGGCAACTGTGGGCGTTAAAAGGACAAGACGCTCGTTCACCTGCGCAACATTTCGGGTTGATTGTGATTTATAAAGCGAAACCGGGTGTGCGTTGCGCACTGTTATCAATCAGAATATTTTGTTGTTGCGCATAAGCACTTTCTGTGTTTCGTCCGTAGGCCAACTTTTTGACGTGAATCCTCCGTACAGTTTTATAAACGAGGCCGTTGGTGATTGGCAGGAAGGTAGAGCGGGAAAGCACACCGCCTGTAGTTACAGAGACTGAAGGTGTGTGTTATGTTTTTCCAGTTCCCTGAGGGTAGAAAGAGACTGGACCCCTGTCAGATGGCCTCCATCTCTTTATCTGTCTAACACACCTGGGCCCATACCTGCAAGGGATGATACACACACACACACACACACACACAGATAGACATGAAGCACACACCCGTCAGAAGAGAGGTGAGGCCTTGCACCCTGCTTGGCACCTCTATTAGGCATGTGTCCTGGTGGAGGCTTCAGTTAACATTTTACCCGCATGAAAGCTGCAATCATTTGCCCCCTGCTAACATCTTTCCCTCTTTCTCTCTTCCCTTCCTGTTCCTGTTGCCATGGCCTTGGGCATCACTCTAAAGAGGGAAGGCTACAGGTAAACCATGCAGCTGCTGTCTGGACCAGGGACAGATTGCTTTGCACCATACAGATTGCCTTATGCTTATCATCCTCTTCCTCCCCCCATACATCCCTCCCTACACCCTCCCTACATCCCTCCCCCTCCCTACACCCCCCCTCTCTCCCTCCCTACATCCCCCCTCCCTACACTCCCACTCTCTCCCTCCCTACACCCCCCCTCTCTCCCTCCCTACATCCCCCCTCCCTACACTCCCCCTCTCTCCCTCTCCCCACATCCCCCCTCCCTACACTCCCCCTCTCTCCCTCCCCACATCCCCCCTCTCTCCCTCCCTACACACCCCCCCCCCCCCTCCCTACATCCCTACATCCCCCCTCTCTCCCTCCCTTAAACCTTAAACTCTCTCCCTCCCTACACCCCCCCAGGGTTTAGCTGGAAGGCAGGAGGAGTTTAAGGTAATGTGGCTGACCAGGGTTTAGCTGGAAGGCAGGAGGAGTTTAAGGTAATCTTGCTGACCAGGGTTTAGCTGGAAGGCAGGAGGAGATTAAGGTAATCTGGCTGACCAGGGTTTAGCTGGAAGGCAGGAGGAGATTAAGGTAATCTGGCTGACCAGGGTTTAGCTGGAAGGCAGGAGGAGATTAAGGTAATCTGGTTGACCAGGGTTTAGCTGGAAGGCAGGAGGAGTTTAAGGTAATCTGGTTGACCAGGGTTTAGCTGGAAGGCAGGAGGAGTTTAAGGTAATCTGGTTGACCAGGGTTTAGCTGGAAGGCAGGAGGAGTTTAAGGTAATCTGGCTGACCAGGGTTTAGCTGGAAGGCAGGAGGAGTTTAAGGTAATCTGGCTGACCAGGGTTTAGCTGGAAGGCAGGAGGAGTTTAAGGTAATCTGGCTGACCAGGGTTTAGCTGGAAGGCAGGAGGAGTTTAAGGTAATTTGGCTGTTAGTTGGAAGCCAGAGGGAGTTTAAAGTAATCTCAGGGAGGGGTGTGGGCGAATGGAAATGTAAATATTCAGTAGAGACACAAACACACACAGATTGACAGCATCACAGAAACAGCCTGCAGTAAGGACCCAAGAAAACATCTATATCTGAAAACCGTCAGCAGATTTGAGGCATTTTGACATTTTTAGGCGTTTTGAAAAAAACTAATCCCACACCAACTTTTACATTACCATAATGACATCATATATCAAGTTGGAGCTACGTGTTTAAATGTTACGCATGTACAAACTATAGCAGAAATGTCAACTCTGAATATCTCGATTTTGACTCGTCTTGATCTTCCATCTGTTAGAAAGACGAGAAAAAGGATTTCATGTTTTTAATTTATAATAATAATTTATAATTTATAACACTACTGTATATTTTAGCTGCTGTTCCGCCCCCACCATATTCACATGGTCTTGTTGTAACCATGTATCCCTCAGGATAACAACATATGCTAAATGAGAAATAACGTAGGAACAAGATACATACAGTTGAAGTCGGAGGTTTACATACACTGTCACGCCCTGACCGTAGATCGCTTTCTATGTTTCTATTTTTATTTTTTTTGGTCAGGGTGTGATGTGGGTGGGCATCAATCAGGGACAGCTGTCTGTCGTTGTCTCTGATTGAGAACCATACTTAGGTAGCCTGTTTTCCCACTGTTAGTTGTGGGTGTGTTGCACCCGATGGAGCTGTTTCGGTTGTTGTTTTGGTTATTCATCTTGTTTATTTAACCAAACACTGAACATGTACCACGCTGCGGTTTGGTCCTCACCTTCTTCTACCAACGGCCGTTACCTACACTTAGTTTGGAGTCATTAACTCATTTTTCAACCACTCCTCAAATTTCTTGTTAACAAACTATAGTTTTGGCAAGTCTGTTAGGACATATACTTTGTGCATTTTTCCAACAATTGTTTACAGACAGATTATTTCACTTATAATTCACTGTATCACAATTCCAGTGGGTCAGATGTTTACATACACTAAGTTGACTGTGCCTTTAAACAGCTTGGACAATTACAGAAAATGATGTCATGGCGTTAGAAGCTTCTGATAGGCTAATTGACATAATTTGAGTCAATTGGAGGTGTGGATGTATTTCAAGGCCTACCTTCAAACTCAGTGCCTCTTTGCTTGACATTATAGGAAAATCAAAAGAAATCAACCAAGACCTCAGAATTTTTTTGTAGACCACAAGTCAGGTTCATCATTGGGACTAATTTCCAAACACCTGAAGGTACCACGTTCATCTGTACAAACAATAGTATGTATGGATAAACACCATGGGACCATGCAGCAGTCATCCCGCTCAGGAAGGAGACGCGTTCTATCTTCTAGAGGTGAACGTACTTTGGTGCGAAAAGTCCAAATTAATCCCAGAACAACAGCAAAGTACCTTGTGAAGATGCTGGAGGAGAGGTACAACAGTATCTATATCCACAGTAAAACAAGTCCTATATCGACATAACCTGAATGGCCGCTCAGCAAGGAAGAAGCCAATGCTCCAAAACTGCCATAAAAAAACTGACTACGGTTTGCACATGGGGACAAAGGAAGGACAATTATGTGGATATATTGAAGCAACATCTCAAGAATTCAGTCAGGAAGTTAAAGCTTGGTCGCAAATGGGTCTTCCAAATGGACAATGACCCCAAGCATACTTCCAAAGTGTTGGCAAATTGGCTTAAGGACAAAGTCAAGGTATTGGATTGGCCATCACAAAGCCTTAACCTCAATCCTATTGAAAATGTGTGGACAGGACTGAAAAAGCG
Source organism: Oncorhynchus clarkii lewisi (assembly GCF_045791955.1). NCBI lineage: Eukaryota > Metazoa > Chordata > Actinopteri > Salmoniformes > Salmonidae > Oncorhynchus > Oncorhynchus clarkii. Next base: position 38,630,831 of record NC_092160.1, read on the forward strand.
TGTGCTAGTAGGGAGGCCTACAAACCTGACTCAGTTACACCAGCTCTGTCAGGAAGAATTGGCCAAAATTCACCCAAGTTATTGTGGGAAGCTTGAGGAAGGCTACCCAAAATGTTTTACCCAAGTTAAACTATTTAAAGGCAATGCTACCAAATACTAATTGAGTTTATGTAAACTTCTGACCCACTGGGAATGTGATGAAAGAAATAAAAGCTGAAATAAATCATTCTGACATTTCACATTCTTAAAATAATGTAGTGATCCTAACTGACCTAAAACAGGGACTTTTTACACAGATTAAATGTCAGTAATTGTTAAAAACTGAGTTTAAATGTATTTGGCTAAGGTGTATGTTAACTTCCGACTTCAACTGTACCTGGTTTAATGGAGGAGGGAATGTAAACATTATCTGTTCATGTTCTGATCCTCCTTTTACCCTTTACACTGGAGTTGTTGAGAGGTGTCCCATCCTCCCTCCCTCCCTGCTATCACTGTCTCTCTTTTACTCTCTCCCTCACTATCTCTCTATTTGTTCTAAGTCTGTCTCTCTCTCTCTGTTTTTCTCTCCCTCTTTCTGTTTTTCTCTCTCTCTCTCTCTCTCTCTCTCTCTCTCTCTCTCTCTCTCTCTCTCTCTCTCTTTCGCTCTCTCAGTGACCGTATGTACTGTACATGTCCCAATCAGAAGTCATGGATTACAGGCAACATCGGCACTGACCTAAAGGCTGGAGCTTTCAAGGAGCAGGACACTAACCTAAAGACTGCGCTTTCAAGGAGCAGGACACTGACCTAAAAGCTAGAGCTTTCAGGGAGCGGGACACTGACCTAAAGGCTAGAGCTTTCAGGGAGCGGGACACTGACCTAAAGGCTACCGCTTTCAAGGAGCTGGACACTAACCTAAAGGCTGGAGCTTTCAAGGAGCTGGACACTGACCTAAAGGCTGGAGCTTTCAAGGAGCTGGACACTGACCTAAAGGCTGGAGCTTTCAAGGAGCGGGACACTGACCTAAAGGCTAGAGCTACCGCTTTCAAGGAGCAGGACACTGACCTAAAGGCTAGAGCTACCGCTTTACCGAAATAAAAATTTCCTCTGACGAACAATCAAACAAGCAGGACTAAGATCAAATCCTACTCCACTGGCTCTGACGATCCTCGGATGTGGCAGGAGAGTGGCAAACTATCACAGATTATAAAGGGAAACCCAGCCGTGAGCTGCCCAGTGATGTGAGCCTACCAGGACACTGACCTAAAGGAAGTGACATTGTTCAATTATGTGTTTGGGTTCCCTCAAAATAAGTCATTCAGAGAGGGATTTTTATGTTTACCGCCCCTTCAGGGGACCAACACGAGGAGAGGATATTCTGAAAGACTGTTACATTTTTTGCTGATAATACTATCTACTGGTCAAATCTGGCATCTGCACTGACGACGCCCCAAACATGCGAGGGAAGGAGAAGGGACTCATAGGCCTGTTGAGAAAGAGAGAGGATACTCAAAGACTGTGACTTACAGAATGTGATGCAGCAAGTTGTGCGCGTGGTGAAAATTGTTATTGTGAGGGCACTGAATCCCCGGCAATTCCGCCACTTGCAGGAACAATACCGGAGAGAATATGGCACTGAATCCCCTGGCAATTCCGCCACTTGCAGGAAGAATACCGGAGAGAATATGGCACTGAAACCCCTGGCAATTCCGCCACTTGCAGGAAGAATATCGGAGAGAATATGGCACTGAATCCCCTGGCAATTCCGCCACTTGCAGGAAGAATACCGGAGAGAATATGGCACAGAATCCCCTGGCAATTTCGCCACTTGCAGGAAGAATATCGGAGAGAATATGGAACTGAATCCCCTGGCAATTCCGCCACTTGCAGGAAGAATATCGGAGAGAATATGGCGACTTGTTATTTCACAGAGGTGAGATGGCTGTCTCGTGGCAGAGTTTTGGTAAGATTTCTCTCTCTCCTCCCTCAAATCCATGAATTTGTTGGAAGCCAGGGGAGAGAGGAGCCAGAGCTGGCTGATCCACGGTGGATGTAAGAGCTGGCTCTTTAACTGACATCACCTGCCACCGGAACACTGTGAATCTCCAGCTCCAAGGGAAAGCTAAAACTCCGTGCAAAATGCTACGTGTAGTCACAACATTTCAAAATGTTCATACCTGACAGACAGTTTGTTCATTTCCCAACACTCAGAGCAGTCACAACAATCCAACCCAGACATACTGCAACATTTTAGCTATGATGCATTTGTGCGTGTGTGTTAGAAAAGTTGAAGTTGGAGTCAAGATTCAAGGATATCATGGAGTACAAGGAGTTTTTCAACTTCATTGAGACCCCCTTTCATGTAGCAGTGTCCTCTCTGACCCCCCAGTCATCACAGCCCTCTGTCCTGACCGTGCTGAACTAGACAGTGAGATAGTGTCCTCTCTGACCCCCCAGTCATCACAGCCCTCTGTCCTGACCGTGCTGGACTAGACAGTGAGATAGTGTCATCTCTGACCCCAGTCATCAAATCAAATCAAATTTGATGTCCTGACCATGCTTAACTAGACAGTGAGATAGTGTCCTCTCTGACCCCCCAGTCATCACAGCCCTCTGTCCTGACCGTGCTGGACTAGACAGTGAGATAGTGTCCTCTCTGACCCCCCAGTCATCACAGCCCTCTGTCCTGACCGTGCTGGACTAGACGGTGAGATAGTGTCATCTCTGACCCCAGTCATCACAGCCCTCTGTCCTGACCGTGCTGAACTAGACAGTGAGATAGTGGAGCTGCAGGCAAATGACCCATTGCAAGGTGAACTAAGATCAGGTGTTACACATTTCTCTAGCCTTGTGTCAGACACGGAGTATCAAACCTCTGAAGCAAAACATCTCTTGTCAGCACTTATTCATGTGAAGCAACATTTTCAACAAAGAACACTGTGAATCAAAAACAGAGAATCCGAATGAACCAATGCACAAACGGATAGCAACAACAGACTATACATTTTGAATTAATTCAGTCAAGGAGCAGAACGGGACATTTTCGCTCATCCTGAGGGGTCGTATACATGTATGCCTATTTTACATGTGTATGTATATATTTGTGATGTGCTGTACATCAAATCAATTGTTTGTGCTTTATTGCTCTCAATTTGCGCTCAATTGATCATTTAATAATATAGGAATAAAAAGCCCAACAAATGAAAGATCTGTACGGCCCACTGAATGATTGTCCCAACCCAAAGTGGCCCCCTTAAAACATAACAAAGATAGTGAGTAACACTGGTGTATACTTAAGTAACACAAGTAAAAGTAGAAATCATTTCAAATTCCTTATATTAAGCAAACCAGACAGCATCATTTTCTTGCTTTTAAAATTTATGGATTTCCAGGGGCACGTTCCAACACAAAGAACATCATTTACAAAGGAAGCATGTGTGTTTAGTGAGTCCTCCAGATCAGAGGCAGTAGGGATGACCAGGGATGTTCTCTGTTTAGTGAGTCCTCCAGATCAGAGGCAGTAGGGATGACCAGGGATGTTCTCTGTTTAGTGAGTCCTCCAGATCAGAGGCAGTAGGGATGACCAGGGATGTTCTCTGTTTAGTGAGTCCTCCAGATCAGAGGCAGTAGGGATGACCAGGGATGTTCTCTGTTTAGTGAGTCCGCCAGATCAGAGACAGTAGGGATGACCAGGGGGTGTTCTCTGTTTAGTGAGTCCTCCAGATCAGAGGCAGTAGGGATGACCAGGGATGTTCTCTGTTTAGTGAGTCCTCCAGATCAGAGGCAGTAGGGATGACCATGGATGTTCTCTGTTTAGTGAGTCCTCCAGATCAGAGGCAGTAGGGATGACCAGGGATGTTCTCTGTTTAGTGAGTCCTCCAGATCAGAGGCAGTAGGGATGACCAGGGATGTTCTCTGTTTAGTGAGTCCTCCAGATCAGAGGCAGTAGGGATGACCAGGGATATTCTCTGTTTAGTGAGTCCTCCAGATCAGAGGCAGTAGGGATGACCATGGATGTTCTCTGTTTAGTGAGTCCTCCAGATCAGAGGCAGTAGGGATGACCAGGGATGTTCTCTGTTTAGTGAGTCCTCCAGATCAGAGGCAGTAGGGATGACCAGGGATGTTCTCTGTTTAGTGAGTCTGTCAGATCAGAGGCAGTAGGGATGACCAGGGATGTTCTCTGTTTAGTGAGTCCTCCAGATCAGAGGCAGTAGTGGTGACCAGGGATGTTCTCTGTTTTGTGAGTCCTCCAGATCAGAGGCAGTAGGGATGACCATGGATGTTCTCTGTTTAGTGAGTCCTCCAGATCAGAGGCAGTAGGGATGACCAGGGATGTTCTCTGTTTAGTGAGTCCTCCAGATCAGAGGCAGTAGGGATGACCAGGGATGTTCTCTGTTTAGTGAGTCCTCCAGATCAGAGGCAGTAGGGATGACCAGGGATGTTCTCTGTTTAGTGAGTACTCCAGATCAGAGGCAGTAGGGGTGACCAGGGATGTTCTCTGTTTAGTGAGTCCTCCAGATCAGAGACAGTAGGGATGACCAGGGATGTTCTCTGTTTAGTGAGTCCTCCAGATCAGAGGCAGTAGGGATGACCAGGGATGTTCTCTTGATAACTGCGTGAATTGAACCATCTTCCTGTCCTGCTAAGCATTCAAAATGTAACGAGTACTTTTGGGTGTCAGGGAAAATGTATGTAGTAAAAATATATATATTTTAAAACGAATGTAGTGAAGTAAAAGTATAAGTTGTTGAAAATATAGATATTAAAGTACCCCCCCCCCCCCCCCAAAGTAGTACTTTTAAGTATTTTTACTTAAGTACTTTACACCGCTTTATAAATGACGACCCCGTAGCATTCACATATGTAGCCACAAAATGTTTTGAAAGGCTGGTCGTGGCTCACATCAACAGCATCATCCCAGACACCCTAGACCCACTCCAATTTGCATACCGCACCAACAGATCCACAGACACAATCTCTACTGCACTGCGCACTGCCCTAACCCACCTGGACAAAAGGAACACCTACGTGAGAATGCTGTTCATTGACTACAGCTCAGCGTTCAACACCATAGTGCCCTCCAAGCTCATGACTAAGCTAAGGACCCTGGGACTGAACACCTCCATATGCAACTGGATCCTGGACCTCCTGACGGGCCGCCCCCAGGTGGTGAGTACCCTCCTGTATTCCCAGGTTCACCCACGACTGCGTGGCCGCGCACTACTCCAACACCATCATTAAATTTGCCGACGACACGACAGTGGTAGGCCTGATCACCGATGACAATGAGACAGCCTATAGGGAGGAGGTCAGAGACCTGGCAGTGTGGTGCCAGGACAACAACCTCTCCCTCAACAAGAAAAAGGAACTGAGATGCAGTGCCTTAGACCGCTGCGATACAGCCCGGAATCAAACCAGGGTCTGTAGTGACGCCTCTAGCACTGAGAGGCAGTGCCTTAGACCGCTGCGATACAGCCCGGAATCAAACCAGGGTCTGTAGTGACGCCTCTAGCACTGAGATGCAGTGCCTTAGACCGCTGCGATACAGCCCGGAATCTAACCAGGGTCTGTAGTGACGCCTCTAGCACTGAGAGGCAGTGCCTTAGACCGCTGCGATACAGCCCGGAATCAAACCAGGGTCTGTAGTGACGCCTCTAGCACTGAGAGGCAGTGCCTTAGACCGCTGCGACACAGCCTGGAATCAAACCAGGGTCTGTAGTGACGCCTCTAGCACTGAGATGCAGTGCCTTAGACCGCTGCGATACAGCCCGGAATCCAACCAGGGTCTGTAGTGACGCCTCTAGCACTGAGAGGCAGTGCCTTAGACCGCTGCGATACAGCCCGGAATCCAACCAGGGTCTGTAGTGACGCCTCTAGCACTGAGAGGCAGTGCCTTAGACCGCTGCGATACAGCCCGGAATCCAACCAGGGTCTGTAGTGACGCCTCTAGCACTGAGAGGCAGTGCTGCGACACTCGGGAGCCCTCAGAAAGTTATACAACTACAGGACCCTAAACAACTTCTAACCCCCTGTCCTTAGACTGATAAACAGTTGGTTAAATAGTTACCCAGACGATCTGCCCATGAAACAATTTTTGCACTCAGTTTTTTGACTCATCACAAACGCTGCTGTTACAGTTTATTATCAATCACTTTATTCCCAACTACAGAATATGTACCTCAATTATCTCATACCCGAGGGCCCCGTGCCCTGTGTATATAACCTAGTTATCATTACTTTATTCCCAACTACAGAATATGTACCTCAATTATCTCATACCCGGCACATTGGTGCCCTGTATATATAACCTAGTTATCATCACTTTATTCCTAACTACAGAATATGTACATAACTACCTCAATTATCTCATACCCGGCACATTGGTGCCCTGTGTATATCATCTAGTTATCATCACTTTATTCCCAACTACAGAATATGTACATATCTACCTCAATTATCTCATACCCGGCACATTGGTGCCCTGTGTATATAACCTAGTTATCATTACTTTATTCCCAACTACAGAATATGTACATATCTACCTCAATTATCTCATACCCGGCACATTGGTGCCCTGTGTATATAACCTAGTTATCATTACTCAGTATTGGTACCCTGTGTATATAGCCTAGTTATCATTACTCAGTACTGGTACCCTGTGTATATAACCTAGTTATCATTACTCAGTACTGGTACCCTCTGTATATAGCCTAGTTATCATTACTCAGTACTGGTACCCTGTGTACATAACCTAGTTATCAGTACTCAGTACTGGTACCCTGTGTATATAACCTAGTTATCAGTACTCAGTACTGGTACCCTTTGTATATAACCGAGTTAACCATACTCAGTACTGGTACCCTGTGTATATAACCTAGTTATCATTACTCAGTACTGGTACCCTGTGTATATAACCTAGTTATCATTACTCAGTACTGGTACCCTGTGTATATAACCTAGTTATCATTACTCAGTACTCGTACCCTCATCATTTCACTGTTAGTCTACCACCTGTTGTTTACAAAACTTTTTTCTCTCTCTCTCTCTCTCTCTCTCTCTCTACCTCTCTCTCTCTACCTCTCTCTCTGCCTCTCTCAGGAAAAATATCTTATCCACCTTCCCAACACAGAACAGCTCAGCCCTGTTCTCCTGGTTGACAGCGCTGTTAGGAGGACTGTGAATTGAAATTTGTTTGACTGTGAAAATGCATCTGGTGAGATGTTCCTTGGGGCCAAACACACAAAGCAGTACCTGTCAAACCACTGAGCTCCTGTGAGCTGCTCTGCCTATCAAAACCCTCTATGCATTATCTAGCTATCATATCCCTCCCTGCCTCACTATTTTAAATCCAGGCAGAAAAGAACAGCAGGTGTTGAGAGAGGTAGCACCAACCCCCTCACTGTCAGAGAAGACCGTACACTGGCGAGATATGAAAATACCATCATTAAGAAAAAAATGGTGTTTCTCAATCTCTCTCTCCCCCCTCCTCTCCATCTGCTCCTCTCTCTCTCTCTCTCTCTCTCTCTCTCTCTCTGTCTCTCTCTCTCTCTCACTCCCCCCTCTCCCTCCCTCTCTCAGCCCCGCTGTAACAGCAGGTAGAGGAATATCACATCTCTCAGCCTCGCTGTAACAGCAGATAGAGGAATATCACATCTCTCAGCCTCGCTGTAACAGCAGATAGAGGAATATCACATCTCTCAGCCTCGCTGTAACAGCAGATAGAGGAATATCACATCTCTCAGCCCCGCTGTAACAGTAGATAGAGGAATATCACATCTCTCAGCCCCGCTGTAACAGTAGATAGAGGAATATCACATCTCTCAGCCTCGCTGTAACAGCAGATAGAGGAATATCACATCTCTCAGCCTCGCTGTAACAGCAGATAGAGGAATATCACATCTCTCAGCCTCGCTGTAACAGCAGATAGAGGAATATCACATCTCTCAGCCTTGCTGTAACAGTAGATAGAGGAATATCACATCTCTCAGCCTCGCTGTAACAGCAGATAGAGGAATATCACATCTCTCAGCCTCGCTGTAACAGCAGATAGAGGAATATCACATCTCTCAGCCCCGCTGTAACAGTAGATAGAGGAATGTCACATCTCTCAGCCCCGCTGTAACAGCAGGTAGAGGAATATCACATCTCTCAGCCTCGCTGTAACAGTAGATAGAGGAATATCACATCTCTCAGCCCCGCTGTAACAGTAGATAGAGGAATATCACATCTCTCAGCCCCGCTGTAACAGCAGATAGAGGCATATCACATCTCTCAGCCTCGCTGTAACAGCAGATAGAGGAATATCACATCTCTCAGCCTCGCTGTAACAGTAGATAGAGGAATATCACATCTCTCAGCCCCGCTGTAACAGTAGATAGAGGAATATCACATCTCTCAGCCTCGCTGTAACAGTAGATAGAGGAATATCACATCTCTCAGCCTCGCTGTAACAGCAGATAGAGGAATATCACATCTCTCAGCCTCGCTGTAACAGTAGATAGAGGAATATCACATCTCTCAGCCTCGCTGTAACAGCAGATAGAGGAATATCACTTCTCTCAGCCCCGCTGTAACAGTAGATAGAGGAATATCACATCTCTCAGCCTCGCTGTAACAGCAGATAGAGGAATATCACATCTCTCAGCCCCGCTGTAACAGTAGATAGAGGAATATCACATCTCTCAGCCTCGCTGTAACAGCAGATAGAGGAATATCACATCTCTCAGCCTCGCTGTAACAGTAGATAGAGGAATATCACATCTCTCAGCCCCGCTGTAACAGTAGATAGAGGAATATCACATCTCTCAGCCCCGCTGTAACAGCAGATAGAGGAATATCACATCTCTCAGCCTCGCTGTAACAGTAGATAGAGGAATATCACATCTCTCAGCCCCGCTGTAACAGCAGATAGAGGTATATCACATCTCTCAGCCTCGCTGTAACAGTAGATAGAGGAATATCACATCTCTCAGCCTCGCTGTAACAGCAGATAGAGGAATATCACATCTCTCAGCCCCGCTGTAACAGTAGATAGAGGAATATCACATCTCTCAGCCCCGCTGTAACAGCAGGTAGAGGAATATCACATCTCTCAGCCTCGCTGTAACAGTAGATAGAGGAATATCACATCTCTCAGCCCCGCTGTAACAGTAGATAGAGGAATATCACATCTCTCAGCCTCGCTGTAACAGTAGATAGAGGAATATCACATCTCTCAGCCCCGCTGTAACAGCAGATAGAGGAATATCACATCTCTCAGCCTCGCTGTAACAGCAGATAGAGGAATATCACATCTCTCAGCCTCGCTGTAACAGTAGATAGAGGAATATCACATCTCTCAGCCCCGCTGTAACAGTAGATAGAGGAATATCACATCTCTCAGCCTCGCTGTAACAGTAGATAGAGGAATATCACATCTCTCAGCCTCGCTGTAACAGCAGATAGAGGAATATCACATCTCTCAGCCTCGCTGTAACAGTAGATCGAGGAATATCACATCTCTCAGCCTCGCTGTAACAGTAGATAGAGGAATATCACATCTCTCAGCCTCGCTGTAACAGCAGATAGAGGAATATCACATCTCTCAGCCCCGCTGTAACAGCAGATAGAGGAATATCACATCTCTCAGCCTAGCTGTAACAGCAGATAGAGGAATATCACATCTCTCAGCCTCGCTGTAACAGCAGATAGAGGAATATCACATCTCTCAGCCCCGCTGTAACAGTAGATAGAGGAATATCACATCTCTCAGCCTCGCTGTAACAGCAGATAGAGGAATATCACATCTCTCAGCCTCGCTGTAACAGCAGATAGAGGAATATCACATCTCTCAGCCCCGCTGTAACAGTAGATAGAGGAATATCACATCTCTCAGCCCCGCTGTAACAGCAGATAGAGGAATATCACATCTCTCAGCCTCGCTGTAACAGTAGATAGAGGAATATCACATCTCTCAGCCCCGCTGTAACAGCAGATAGAGGAATATCACATCTCTCAGCCTCGCTGTAACAGTAGATAGAGGAATATCACATCTCTCAGCCTAGCTGTAACAGCAGATAGAGGAATATCACATCTCTCAGCCTCGCTGTAACAGCAGATAGAGGAATATCACATCTCTCAGCCCCGCTGTAACAGTAGATAGAGGAATATCACATCTCTCAGCCTCGCTGTAACAGCAGATAGAGGAATATCACATCTCTCAGCCTCGCTGTAACAGCAGATAGAGGAATATCACATCTCTCAGCCCCGCTGTAACAGTAGATAGAGGAATATCACATCTCTCAGCCCCGCTGTAACAGCAGATAGAGGAATATCACATCTCTCAGCCTCGCTGTAACAGTAGATAGAGGAATATCACATCTCTCAGCCCCGCTGTAACAGCAGATAGAGGAATATCACATCTCTCAGCCTCGCTGTAACAGTAGATAGAGGAATATCACATCTCTCAGCCTCGCTGTAACAGCAGATAGAGGAATATCACATCTCTCAACCTCGCTGTAACAGCAGATAGAGGAATATCACATCTCTCAGCCCCGCTGTAACAGCAGATAGAGGAATATCACATCTCTCAGCCCCGCTGTAACAGTAGATAGAGGTATATCACATCTCTCAGCCCCGCTGTAACAGTAGATAGAGGAATATCACATCTCTCAGCCTCGCTGTAACAGCAGATAGAGGAATATCACTTCTCTCAGCCCCGCTGTAACAGCAGGTAGAGGAATATCACATCTCTCAGCCTCGCTGTAACAGTAGGTAGAGGAATATCACATCTCTCAGCCTCGCTGTAACAGTAGATAGAGGAATAGCACATCTCTCAGCCTCGCTGTAACAGCAGATAGAGGAATATCACATCTCTCAGCCTCGCTGTAACAGTAGATAGAGGAATATCACATCTCTCAGCCTCGCTGTAACAGCAGATAGAGGAATATCACATCTCTCAGCCCCGCTGTAACAGTAGATAGAGGAATATCACATCTCTCAGCCCCGCTGTAACAGCAGATAGAGGAATATCACATCTCTCAGCCTCGCTGTAACAGCAGATAGAGGAATATCACATCTCTCAGCCCCGCTGTAACAGCAGATAGAGGAATATCACATCTCTCAGCCTCGCTGTAACAGTAGATAGAGGAATATCACATCTCTCAGCCTCGCTGTAACAGCAGATAGAGGAATATCACATCTCTCAGCCTCGCTGTAACAGCAGATAGAGGAATATCACATCTCTCAGCCTCGCTGTAACAGTAGATAGAGGAATATCACATCTCTCAGCCTCGCTGTAACAGCAGATAGAGGAATATCACATCTCTCAGCCTCGCTGTAACAGCAGATAGAGGAATATCACATCTCTCAGCCCCGCTGTAACAGTAGATAGAGGAATATCACATCTCTCAGCCTCGCTGTAACAGCAGATAGAGGAATATCACATCTCTCAGCCTCGCTGTAACAGCAGATAGAGGAATATCACATCTCTCAGCCCCGCTGTAACAGTAGATAGAGGAATATCACATCTCTCAGCCCCGCTGTAACAGCAGATAGAGGAATATCACATCTCTCAGCCTCGCTGTAACAGTAGATAGAGGAATATCACATCTCTCAGCCTCGCTGTAACAGCAGATAGAGGAATATCACATCTCTCAGCCTCGCTGTAACAGTAGATAGAGGAATATCACATCTCTCAGCCCCGCTGTAACAGCAGATAGAGGAATATCACATCTCTCAGCCTCGCTGTAACAGCAGATAGAGGAATATCTCATCTCTCAGCCTCGCTGTAACAGTAGATAGAGGAATATCACATCTCTCAGCCCCGCTGTAACAGTAGATAGAGGAATATCACATCTCTCAGCCTCGCTGTAACAGTAGATAGAGGAATATCACATCTCTCAGCCCCGCTGTAACAGCAGATAGAGGAATATCACATCTCTCAGCCTCGCTGTAACAGTAGATAGAGGAATATCACATCTCTCAGCCTCGCTGTAACAGCAGATAGAGGAATATCACATCTCTCAGCCTCGCTGTAACAGCAGATAGAGGAATATCACATCTCTCAGCCTCGCTGTAACAGTAGATAGAGGAATATCACATCTCTCAGCCTCGCTGTAACAGTAGATAGAGGAATATCACTTCTCTCAGCCTCGCTGTAACAGTAGATAGAGGAATATCACATCTCTCAGCCTCGCTGTAACAGCAGATAGAGGAATATCACATCTCTCAGCCCCGCTGTAACAGTAGATAGAGGAATATCACATCTCTCAGCCCCGCTGTAACAGCAGATAGAGGAATATCACATCTCTCAGCCTCGCTGTAACAGTAGATAGAGGAATATCACATCTCTCAGCCCCGCTGTAACAGTAGATAGAGGAATATCACATCTCTCAGCCTCGCTGTAACAGCAGATAGAGGAATATCACATCTCTCAGCCCCGCTGTAACAGCAGATAGAGGAATATCACATCTCTCAGCCTCGCTGTAACAGCAGATAGAGGAATATCACATCTCTCAGCCTCGCTGTAACAGCAGATAGAGGAATATCACATCTCTCAGCCCCGCTGTAACAGCAGATAGAGGAATATCACATCTCTCAGCCTCGCTGTAACAGTAGATAGAGGAATATCACATCTCTCAGCCTCGCTGTAACAGTAGATAGAGGAATATCACATCTCTCAGCCTCGCTGTAACAGTAGATAGAGGAATATCACATCTCTCAGCCCCGCTGTAACAGCAGATAGAGGAATATCACATCTCTCAGCCTCGCTGTAACAGTAGATAGAGGAATATCACATCTCTCAGCCTCGCTGTAACAGCAGATAGAGGAATATCACATCTCTCAGCCTCGCTGTAACAGCAGATAGAGGAATATCACATCTCTCAGCCTCGCTGTAACAGCAGATAGAGGAATATCACATCTCTCAGCCCCGCTGTAACAGCAGATAGAGGAATATCACATCTCTCAGCCTCGCTGAATTTCTTTCATTTCTTTCATTTAGAATGGTAAATATCACCAAGCATACACACACACACACACACACACACACGCGCACGCACGCACGCACGCACGCACACACACACTCCAACAAATCAAGCATAGACACATCGTATAGATAATCCATCTCTCTCGCTGGATTCAACCAGAGAGGAAGGTAAATGGTAGTAAATAGTAAACAAACACAAATCTGACCATCTGGGGACATGTTGTTGGTCCCTACAAGGTCAAATGCTGTTTCTAGGGGGTTTAGGGTTAGAATTAGGGTTAGGAGTTAGGTTTTTGGGATTAAGGTTAGGGTTAAGGTTAGGATACAGGTTAGGGTTAGGGGTTAAAGTTAGGATACAGGTTAGGGTTAGGGGTTAAAGTTAGGATACAGGTTAGGGTTAGGGGTTAAAGTTAGGATACAGGTTAGGGTTAGGGGTTAAAGTTAGGATACAGGTTAGGGTTAGGGGTTAAGCTTAGGGTTAGGGGTTAAGTAAAATAGGATTTTGAATGGGACTGAATTGTATCTCCCCACAAGGTTAGCTGCGCAAGACTGTTTGTGTGTGTGGTGCGTGTGCGTGTGCGTGTGTGTGTGTGTGTGTGGGAGGGACAGAGGGAGGGAGGACAACAGCGTCTCTTTAAGTGGAAGAATGCAACAACAACATTCTAAAATTTTTTTTCAATCTTCTTCCACATTTATGATTCAGTAAAATAATAATATGTCTGATGTTTGAACAATTCCCTGTTTCATTAAATGCTGTTAGAGCCTGTTCTAAATGAAAAGGTCAGTACTTAATCACTTCCTGATAGATCTTCCAGAAGTGTGTTAGTTTTGTCGTTTTGTTAGATGCTGTCTCTCTCTGTCTCTCTCTCTCTCTGTCTCTCTCTCTCTCTCTCTCTGTCTCTCTCTTTCTCTGTCTGTCTCTGTCTCTCTCTCTCTCTGTCTCTCTCTGTCTCTCTCTCTCTCTGTCTCTCTCTCTCTTCTCTCTCTCTCTCTCTCATTCTGTGTGTCTCTCTCTCTCTTTTCATCTCACTCACTCTCTCTCTCTCTCTCTGTCTCTCATTCTCTCCTTCTCTCACTTTTTCTCTCACACTCACTCTCTACACTAGACAACAACAAAAACAATTTGATGGACGTGTCTCATCATCTCTGTCTCATGGTGGACCTGTCTCATCATCTCTGTCTCATGGTGGACCTGTCTCATCATCTCAGTCTCATGATGGACCTGTCTCATCATCTCTGTCTCATGATGGACCTGTCTCATCATCTCAGTCTCATGGTGGACCTGTCTCATGATGGACCTGTCTCATGATGGACCTGTCTCATGATGGACCTGTCTCATCATCTCAGTCTCATGATGGACCTGTCTCATGATGGACCTGTCTCATGGTGGACCTTTCTCATCATCTCTGTCTCATGATGGACCTGTCTCATCATCTCAGTTTCATGGTGGACCTGTCTCATCATCTCAGTCTCATGGTGGACCTGTCTCATCATCTCAGTCTCATGGTGGACCTGTCTCATGATTGACCTGTCTCATGATGGACCTGTCTTATGATGGACCTGTCTCATCATCTCAGTCTCATGATGGACCTGTCTCACGATGGACCTGTCTCATGATGGACCTGTCTCATCATCTCAGTCTCATGGTGGACCTGTCTCATCATCTCTGTCTCATGGTGGACCTGTCTCATCATCTCTGTCTCATGGTGGACCTGTCTCATCATCTCAGTCTCATGGTGGACCTGTCTCATCATCTCTGTCTCATGGTGGACCTGTCTCATCTTCTCAGTCTCATGGTGGACCTGTCTCATGATGGACCTGTCTCATGATGGACCTGTCTCATCATCTCTGTCTCATGGTGGACCTGTCTCATCATCTCAGTCTCATGGTGGACTTGTCTCATGATGGACCTGTCTCATGATGGACCTGTCTCATGATGGACCTGTCTCATCATCTCAGTCTCATGATGGACCTGTCTCATGATGGACCTGTCTCATGATGGACCTGTCTCATGATGGACCTGTCTCATGGTGGACCTGTCTCATCATCTCTGTCTCATGATGGACCTGTCTCATCATCTCAGTCTCATGATGGACCTGTCTCACGATGGACCTGTCTCATGATGGACCTGTCTCATCATCTCTGTCTCATGATGGACCTGTCTCATGATGGACCTGTCACATCATCTCAGTCTCATGGTGGACCTGTCTCACCATCTCTGTCTCATGATGGACCTGTCTCATCATCTCAGTCTCATCATCTCTGTCTCATGGTGGACCTGTCTCATGATGGACCTGTCTCATGATGACCTGTCTCATGATGGACCTGTGTCATCATCTCTGTCCCTCAGACAGCTTTACTTTCTTTGTGTCTAGTACCTGCTCTGGGTCGAGTATGCGAGCACACACACACACACACACACACACACACACACACACACACACACACACACACACACACACACACACACACCGGGGAATTGTCTAAGGTGAGGAATGTGGTAGAAGAACTGAGCAGTGATGCATAAATTCCCCAAGTCTGCCTCTTAGTATAAATACAAAGAGGCTGTTAATATTTCATCGACCTGTTTCTTATAATAACCTCCACGTAACTTCTGTGTGATTTCTGGTGAGTCAGCAAAACGTTCAGATGTTCTATAGTTGTACACTACTAGTCATTGTTTATTATGAATGTGTGGCCTTCCGAGTGACACAGCGGTCTAAGGCACTGCATCGCACTACAGACCTGGGTTTGATCCTCGCCTGTGTCACAGCCAGCCGTGACCGGGAGACCAATGAGGCGGTGCACAATTGGCCAGCGTCATCTGGGTTAGAGGAGGGTTATGCCAGCCGGGATGTTCTTATCCCATCATGCTCTAGCGACTCCTGTGGCGGGCCGGGCGCATGCACGCTGACTTCGGTTCGCCAGTTGGACGGTGTTTCCTCCGGCTCATTGGTGCGGTTGGCTTCCGGGTTAAGCGAGCAGTGTGTCAAGAAGCAGTGCGGCTTGGCGGGGTCGTGTTTCGGAGGACGCATGGCTCTTGACCTTCGCGTCTCCCGAGTTCATAGGGGAGTTACAGCAATGGGACAAGACTGTAACTACCAATTTGGATATCACGAAATTGGGGAGAAAAAGGGGCAAAAATAACTTTTAAAAAAATTACATAATTATAATAAACTATTATGATGCCAGCTCTACCCTCAGGTTGAATGATGCCAGCTCTACCCTCAGGTTGAATTATGCCAGCTCTACCCTCAGGTTGAATGGTGCCAGCTCTTCCCTCAGGTTTAATGATGCCAGCTCTACCCTCAGGTTTAATGATGCCAGCTCTACCCTCAGGTTGAATGATGCCAGCTCTACCCTCAGGTTGAATGATGCCAGCTCTACCCTCAGGACTTGTACTGATGGCCTCACACTAATCCTGCTTCCAGGGAGAAGCATGGCAGAAGCTCATAGTGAGTGGCTTGTGTGTGTGTCTCCTTTCATTCTGCCCGTCACAGTCACAGTGGACTCTTAACTCTTAACAGTTTCCAAGGCAACCAGTCCTTTTATTGCATCAGAGTGAGTGAGTGAGTGAGTGTGTAAGAGAGAGAGAGAGAGAGAGTGAGAGTGAGAGAGTGTGAGAGAGTGTGAGTGTGAGGGAGTGTGAGTGTGAGAGAGTGTGAGTGAGAGAGAGTGTGAGTGAGAGAGAGTGTGAGTGAGAGAGAGTGTGAGTGAGAGAGTGTGAGTGAGAGAGAGTGTGAGTGTGAGTGAGAGAGTGTGAGTGTGAGTGTGAGTGTGAGTGTGAGAGTGAGAGTGAGAGTGTGTGTCAGTCAGTGAGTCAGTCAGTCAGTCAGTCAGTCAGTCAGTCAGTGAGTCAGTGAGTCAGTCAGTCAGTCAGTCAGAAAGACAGAAAGACAGACAGACAGACAGACAGACAGACAGACAGACAGACAGACAGACAGACAGACAGACTGTCTGACTTCTGTCTTCTCTTCTCCTGACTTCTTTCTTCTCTTCTCCTGATTACTCTTCTCTCTCTTCTCCTGTCTTCTCTTCTCCTGACTTCTGTCTTCTCTTCTCCTGAATACTCTTCTCTCTCTTCTCCTGTCTTCTCTTCTCCTGACTCTTCTGTAAATGCCAAGGCCAGCACCACGTGAGCAGCCAATCAGTCAAGAGTCTTCTGTAATATCTCCCATTGGGCCCCTGGTCTAAAGTAGTGCACTATATAGGGAATAGGGCCCTGGTCTAAAGTAGTGTACTTTATAGGGAATAGAGCCCTGGTCTAAAGTAGTGTACTTTATAGGGAATAGAGCCCTGGTCTAAAGTAGTGCACTATATAGGGAATAGGGCCCTGGTCTAAAGTAGTGCACTATATAGGGAATAGGGCCCTGGTCTAAAGTAGTGCAAAATATAGGGAATAGGGCTCTGGTCTAAAGTAGTGCACTATATAGGGAATAGGGCCCTGGTCTAAAGTAGTGCACTATATAGGGAATAGGGCCCTGGTCTAAAGTAGTGCACTATATAGGGAATAGGGCCCTGGTCTAAAGTAGTGCACTATATAGGGAATAGGCCCTGGTCTAAAGTAGTGCACTATATAGGGGATATGGCCCTGGTCTAAAGTAGTGCACTATATAGGGAATAGGGCCCTGGTCTAAAGTAGTGCACTATTTCGGGAATAGGGCCCAGTTCTAAAGTAGTGCACTATATAGGGAATAGGGCCCTGGTCTAAAGTAGTGCACTATATAGGGAATAGGGCCCTGGTCTAAAGTAGTGCACTATATAGGGAATAGGGCCCTGGTCTAAAGTAGTGCACTATATAGGGAATAAGGCCCTGGTCTAAAGTAGTGCACTATATAGGGAATAGAGCCCTGGTCTAAAGTAGTGCACTATATAGGGAATAGGGCCCTGGTCTAAAGTAGTGCACTATATAGGGAATAGAGCCCTGGTCTAAAGTAGTGCACTATATAGGGAATAGGGCCCTGGTCTAAAGTAGTGGACTATATAGGGAATAGGGCTCTGGTCTAAAGTAGTGCACTATATAGGGAATAGGGCCCTGGTCTAAAGTAGTGCACTATATAGGGAATAAGGCCCTGGTCTAAAGTAGTGCACTATATAGGGAATATGGTCCTGGTCTAAAGTAGTGCACTATATAGGGAATAGGGCCCTGGTCTAAAGTAGTGCACTATATAGGGAATAGGGTTCTGGTCTAAAGTAGTGCACTATATAGGGAATAGGGCCCTGGTCTAAAGTAGTGCACTATATAGGGAATAAGGCCCTGGTGTAAAGTAGTGCACTATATAGGGAATAGGGTGCCATTTGGTACACACATTGACTGGGTTCCCAAACAGGAATAGTGGGTCAGGGTTTTTACTTTGTTGTGAAAATAAAGAGACGCCAAGCAACGCCTAGCAACACCTAGCAACGCTGAATAACATTATAATGATCTGTAATGACTATCTACCACTACATAACATTATAATGATCGGTAATGACTGAATAACACTGCATAACATTATAATGATTGGTAATGACTGAATAACACTGCATAACATTATAATGATCGGTAATGACTGAATAACATTATCATGATCGGTAATGACTGAATAACACTGCATAACATTATAATGATCGGTAATGACTGAATAACATTATCATGATCGGTAATGGCTGAATAACACTGCATAACATTATAATTATCAGTAATGACTGAAAAACACTGCATAACATTATCATGATCGGTAATGCCTGAATAACACTGCATAACATTATAATGATCAGTAATGACTGAAAAACACTGCATAACATTATCATGATCGGTAATGCCTGAATAACACTGCAGAACATTATCATGATCAGTGATGACTGAAAAACACTGCATAAAATTATCATGATCGGTAATGACTGAAAAACACTGCATAACATTATAATGATCAGTAATGACTGAAAAACACTGCATAACATTATCATGATCGGTAATGCCTGAATAACACTGCAGAACATTATCATGATCAGTAATGACTGAAAAACACTGCATAACATTATCATGATCGGTAATGACTGAAAAACACTTCATAACATTATCACGATCGGTAATGACTGCATAACATTATCATGATCGGTAATGACTGCATAACATTATCATGATCGGTAATGCCTGAATAACATGATCACGATCAGTAATGACTGCATAACATTATCGTGATCGGTAATGACTGCATAACATTATCACGGTCAGTAATGACTGCATAACATTATCACGATCGGTAATGCCTGAATAACAGTATCATGATCGGTAATGACTGCACAACATTATCATGATCGGTAATGACTGCATAACATTATCATGATCGGTAATGCCTGAATAACATTATCACGATCAGTAATGACTGCATAACATTATCGTGATCGGTAATGACTGCATAACATGATCACGATCAGTAATGACTGAATAACATTATCATGATCGGTAATGACTGCATAACATTATCGTGATCAGTAATGACTGCATAACATTATCATGATCGGTAATGACTGCATAACATTATCATGATCGGTAATGACTGAATAACATTATCATGATCGGTAATGACTGAATAACATTATCATGATCGGTAATGACTGCATAACATTATTATGATCGGTAATGAGCGGGGGCGGCAGGATAGCCTAGTGGTTAGAGCGTTGGACTAGTAATCGGAAGGTTGCACCCAGGCCTCAGTGCCTGTCGTTCTGCCCCTGAACAGGCAGTTAACCCACTGTTCCTAGGCCGTCATTGAAAATAAGAATTTGTTCTTAACTGACTTGCCTAGTTAAATAAAGGTAAAATAAAAAAAAATAATAATAAAATGACTGCATAACATTATCAAGATCAGTAATGACTGAATAACACAACGGATCTCGTGTGAATTGTTATGTGGATTATAACGCATTTACATATCTGTATTTTACATGTTCAAGGCAATATGCCGAATAAATGACTGGTGCCTCAGTGCCTGTACGGGCCAGTGGTTATGATGTCAGTGCCTGTATGGTCCAGTAGTTATGATGTCAGTGCCTGTACGGGCCAGTGGTTATGATGTCAGTGCCTGTACGGTCCAGTGGTTGAGCCCTCAGTGCCTGTACGGGCCAGTGGTTGAGGCCTCAGTGCCTGTGTGGTCCAGTGGTTATGATGTCAGTGCCTGTACGGTCCAGTGGTTATGATGTCAGTGCCTGTATGGTCCAGTGGTTGAGGCCGCAGTGCCTGTATGGACCAGTGGTTGAGGCCGCAGTGCCTGTATGGTCCAGTGGTTGAGGCCTCAGTGCCTGTGTGGTCCAGTGGTTGAGGCCTCAGTGCCTGTACGGTCCAGTGGTTGAGGCCTCAGTGCCTGTAGGGGCCAGTGGTTGAGGCCTCAGTGCCTGTAGGGGCCAGTGGTTGAGCCCTCAGTGCCTGTAGGGGCCAGTGGTTGAGCCCTCAGTGCCTGTAGGGGCCAGTGGTTGAGGCCTCAGTGCCTGTACGGTCCAGTGGTTGAGGCCTCAGTGCCTGTAGGGGCCAGTGGTTGAGGCCTCAGTGCCTGTAGGGGCCAGTGGTTGAGCCCTCAGTGCCTGTAGGGGCCAGTGGTTGAGCCCTCAGTGCCTGTAGGGGCCAGTGGTTGAGGCCTCAGTGCCTGTGTGGTCCAGTGGTTATGATGTCAGTGCCTGTACGGGCCAGTGGTTATGATGTCAGTGCCTGTACGGTCCAGTGGTTATGATGTCAGTGCCTGTATGGTCCAGTAGTTATGATGCCAGTGCCTGTATGGTCCAGTAGTTATGATGTCAGTGCCTGTATGGTCCAGTGGTTGAGGCCTCAGTGCCTGTACGGTCCAGTGGTTGAGGCCTCAGTGCCTGTAGGGGCCAGTGGTTGAGGCCTCAGTGCCTGTAGGGGCCAGTGGTTGAGCCCTCAGTGCCTGTAGGGGCCAGTGGTTATGATGTCAGTGCCTGTACGGTCCAGTGGTTATGATGTCAGTGCCTGTAGGGGCCAGTGGTTGAGGCCTCAGTGCCTGTAGGGGCCAGTGGTTATGATGTCAGTTCCTTTATGGTCCAGTGGTTGAGGCCTCAGTGCCTGTATGGTCCAGTGGTTGAGGCCTCAGTGCCTGTAGGGGCCAGTGGTTATGATGTCAGTTCCTTTATGGTCCAGTGGTTGAGGCCTCAGTGCCTGGTGGAGCCAGTGGTTATGATGTCAGTGCCTGTATGGACCAGTGGTTGAGGCCGCAGTGCCTGTATGGTCCAGTGGTTGAGGCCTCAGTGCCTGGTGGAGCCAGTGGTTATGATGTCAGTGCCTGTATGGACCAGTGGTTGAGGCCGCAGTGCCTGTATGGTCCAGTGGTTGAGGCCGCAGTGCTTGTATGGTCCAGTGGTTGAGGCCTCAGTGCCTGTAGGGGCCAGTGGTTATGATGTCAGTGCCTGTACGAGCCAGTGGTTGAGGCCTCAGTGCTTGTACGGTCCAGTGTTTAAAGCCACTGACCCCAGCACACGTATGCCAGAGTCATTATGGGTAATCTCTTAAATAAAAGCTCCAAAAGTGGTTTGACTGTCCCACTCCTTAAAAAATTATGTTTAAGTTAGAATTGGACAAATTACAAATTGATTGTGAGCGCAAGTCCAACATAAAATACAAGGTAGGCTAAATTGATTCATAGAACATGCACAACCTAGTAGGCAACAATCGATGCTATGCTAACTGAAATATAAAGCAACAATCGATGCTATGCTAACTGAAATATAAAGCAACAATCGATGCTATGCTAACTGAAATATAAAGCAACAATCGATGCTATGCTAACTGAAATATAAAGCAACAATCGATGCTATGCTAACTGAAATATAAAGCAACAATCGATGCTATGCTAACTGAAACATAAAGCAACAATCGATGCTATGCTAACTGAAACATAAAGCAACAATCGATGCTATGCTAACTGAAATATAAAGCAACAATTGATGCTATGCTAACTGAAATATAAAGCAACAATCGATGCTATGCTAACTGAAATATAAAGCAACAATCGATGCTATGTTAACTGAAATATAAAGCAACAATCGATGCTATGCTAACTGAAACATAAAGCAACAATCGATGCTATGCTAACTGAAATATAAAGCAACAATCGATGCTATGCTAACTGAAATATAAAGCAACAATCGATGCTATGCTAACTGAAATATAAAAAATAGCATTTATTGGACTATTTTCAAGTAGTAAATCGAATGGCTTGATAATTTACCCATCAAAAAAAGTGTTTCAGCTCAACAAAATTGTTTTTGTAATAGCCTCAAATACATAAACATTTTGACAGCTTTGCGAAATGAAATATTAAAGCCACACAATACAGGCTTTCAAACCACGACAAGGATGACTTCAAATGACGCCATTAAACTGAAAGTACATTAGACCTATGCTACTGTAGCCGGCGCATTACAGCATAGCAATGGAAAGGCCACATCTATATTCACATATTACCCACAGCCTTACTATAAAATGTGGGCAAGCATCCACACTGGAGGAAATTCTGTCGTTCTACAGGAGGCCTGCATCTGTCAATCAACTGATGGCCCAAATCAGCTCATCAACTCAGCCGGAGGAAACACAAACAGTAGCCAATTAACCGTTTTCACACTTTTCATTACGTAACAATGAATAGGCTAACAGGTAGCCTACAGAATGTATTGAGATATAATCAAATAACAAGGGGCCTAGTGCAACTACTCGATTATCACCAGCTGATGTCTCGTTAAACAATCAGTACTAAATTCACCCACACAGCTGATGTCTCGTTAAACAATCAGTACTAAATTCACCCACACAGCTGATGTCTCGTTAAACAATCAGTACTAAATTCACCCACACAGCTGATGTCTCGTTAAACAATCGGTACTAAATTCACCCACACAGCTGATGTCTCATTAGACCCTCAAAACTAAATTCACCCACACAGCTGATGTCTCATTAGACCATCAAAACTAAATTCACCCACACAGCTGATGTCTCATTAGACCATCAAAACTAAATTCACCCACACAGCTGATGTCTCATTAGACCATCAAAACTAAATTCACCCACACAGCTGATGTCTCATTAGACCATCAAAACTAAATTCACCCACACAGCTGGTGTCTCGTTAAACAATCAGTACTAAATTCACCCACACAGCTGATGTCTCATTAGACCATCAAAACTAAATTCACCCACACAGCTGATGTCTCATTAGACCATCAAAACTAAATTTTCCCACACAGCTGATGTCTCATTAGACCATCAAAACTAAATTCACCCACACAGCTGATGTCTCATTAGACCATCAAAACTAAATTCACCCACACAGCTGATGTCTCATTAGACCATCAAAACTAAATTCACCCACACAGCTGATGTCTCATTAGACCATCAAAACTAAATTCACCCACACAGCTGATGTCTCATTAGACCATCAAAACTAAATTCACCCACACAGCTGATGTCTCGTTAAACCATCAATACTCCATTCACCCACACAGCTGATGCTTCGGTAGTGTCCCACCTGGCCAACATCCGGTGAAAATGCAGAGCGTGAATTTCAAATGACAGAAATATAAATATTTAACATTCATGAAAATACAAGTATTATACATCAAAATAAAGCATAACGTCTTGTTAATCCAGCCGCTGTGTCAGATTTCAGAAAGGCTTTACGGAGAAAGCACACCATGCTATTATCTGAGGACAGCGCCCCGCATACAAAAGCATGAAAAAAATATTTCAACCAGGCCGGTGCGACACAAAATAGCGATATAATAAATGCCTTACCTTTGAAGATCTTCTTCTGTTGGCACTCCAAAAGGTCCCAGTTACATCACAAATGGTCCTTTTGTTTATTAAAGTCCTTCTTTATATCCATAAAAACTCAGTTTAGCTTCATTCAATAATCCACCCAGTTTCCCTCCTTCAAAATGCATACAAAATGAATCCCAAACATTACCAATAAATTTATCCAAACAAGTCAAACAACGTTTATAATCAAACCTCTAATACGTAAATAAATGACGGAGAATAGTATGTTCATTACCGGAGATAAATAACAAAGAACGCGCTTTCACCCACGCGCATGGAAACACTACAGCCAAAATGGGAGCCACATAGAACAACTACAACTTCTAGCTCATTTTTCCAAAAAACCAGCCTGAAACTCAAGAGAGGTTAAACCATCAATATTAAATTCACCCACTCAA
This sequence comes from Oncorhynchus clarkii lewisi, assembly GCF_045791955.1. Classification (NCBI taxonomy): domain Eukaryota; kingdom Metazoa; phylum Chordata; class Actinopteri; order Salmoniformes; family Salmonidae; genus Oncorhynchus; species Oncorhynchus clarkii. Next base: position 38,654,979 of record NC_092160.1, read on the forward strand.
CTGACCTCAACCATTACTGTTAACCTCGTTACCGCGTCCTAAAAGATGATGTCGGTGTTACCTTAGTCAGAGATCTGTATATGATGACTAGATGCTCATGTCTCGGGCCTAATCGTCGCCCTAAAATGTAATGTCGGTGTTACCTACGTCAGAGATCTGTATATGATGACTAGATGCTCATGTCTCCGGCCTAATGGGAGTCGTCGCCCTAAAATGTGATGTTGATGCTTTATCATTACCTGTCCTGAGTAACTCATCTCAATAGTTTTTCTGCTGCGGCTGCTTCAAAGACAAACTCTCACTTTATAAAGGACATGAATACCCACATTCCCAGTCCCACTACTCCTATAATATACAGTTACTATAAAAAATAATATCCACCTGAACCCGTCCATCTGACTACTAATAACGTTCCAATCGCTATGGATGTTCGTCAGGCTTCTATATTTCCCAGGACGTTATTGAAGCTCTGAACCTGCGAAACTGGAGTTTCCTGTCAGTGATGTGTGTTCTGTCCACTCTCTAACGTCATCAGAATGGAAATGAAGACATCTAGCTGGCTTGTCTAATAAAGCCCTATCCCATCAGAGGAAATCAATGATGACTGTGTGTTTGAATAGATTAGGCCCTCTTCTCCACCCCTCTCCTCCTCTCTTTTTTCTCTCTCTCTCTCTCTCTCTCTCTCTCTCTCTCTCTCTCTCTCTCTCTCTCTCTCTCTCTCTCTCTCTCTCTCTCCTAATAAGACACACCATGGAACGACAGGAGACAGCAGACTGGGTTCATCCTCTTTCTTTCTCTCTTCTCTCTTCCCCCTCTCCTCCTCATCTCTCTATCCCTCCCCCCTCTCTCTCTAATGCTCTCACTCTCTCCATCTCTCTCTAGCCTTCCCTCTCTCTCCATCTCTCTCTCTAGCCTTCCCTCTCTCTCCATCTCTCTCTCTACCCTTCCCTCCCTCTCCATCTCTCTTTCTAGCCCTCTCTCTCTCTCTCTCCATCTCTCCATCTCTCTCTCCCTCTCTCTCTGCCATCAGACTCATTATGTAGAGACAGGAGATTGGCAGTGTGAGTTGAGGATTGTTGCACAGGCAGAAACAAGATGGATTTATTTGATTCTTCTGATGGGGTTGATGCATAATGTGGTCCTGAAGCTGCCGTCTCCGTCACCCGTGACAACACCAGTCTCTCAAGTGGAAAATACATGCATTCCACATTCCTGTCTAAACACCCTCGTGATATTCCTCTCCATGAAAATGAAGATTATTATTGTAATTTTCTGCTGCTACTGCTGATTGAAATGATTACATAAAGCTGGACTGGTATGATTAAAACACTGCATTGCTAATAATCAGGGGACATGTTTCCCTTTTCACAAGACACTCTACTGTAGTCTATCTAGTATCTCAGTGATAAATGGAAACACTGAATAGTCAGTGGCTAAGTAACACAGACTCAAATCTAATTGTATTTGTCTAATGTGCCGAATACAACAGGTGAAATACTTATAACAATGCAGTTCAAGAAATAGAGTTTAGAAAATATGTACTAAATAAACTAAAGAAAACATTTAAAATAAAATCTAAAAGTATCATAAGAAAATTAAATAACAATAATGAGGCTTTATACAGGGGGACTTCCTCTGATAATGCCTAGTATAGAGGTGCTGGATGGCAGGAAGCTTGGCCCCAGTGATGTACTGGGCCGTGCGCACTACCCTCTGTAGCACCTTACGGTCAGATGCCGAACAGTTGCAATACCAGTCGGTGATGCAACCGGTCAGGATGCACTCGATGGTGCAGCTGTAGAACGTTTTGAGGATCTGAGGACCCATGCCAAATCTTTACAGTCTCCTGAGGGGGAAAAGCTGTTGTCCTTCCCTCTTCACGACTGTCTTGGTGTGTTTGGACCATGATATTTTGTTGGTGATGTGGACATCAAGGAACTTGAAACTCTCGACCCGCTCCACTTCATGTCGATATTAAAGGACCGTGAAATAAAACGCTGGCTGCCGTTTTAGTCAGTTTGTAAGTCAGTTTGTAACTCATAGGCAGCTCAAGACAAGGGCCAAATCCCCATCATCAGCGTGAAGAAAAGACAGAGGAAAAGGGGGAGGAAGGTGGGGTGTAAGAATTTGCCGACGAATAGGTAAACCACCACTACCCTCCTATTGGCCAACGTGAAATCATTGGAAAACAAACTGGACGATCTGCAATTAACGTCACTGGTGTAGGGGGCAGTATTTTCACGTCCAGATGAAAAGCGTGCCCAGAGTAAACTGCTACTCAGGCCCAGAGGCTAGGATATGCATAGTATTAGTAGATTTGGATAGGAAACACTTTGAAGTTTCTAAAACTGTTGGAATGATGTCTGTGACTATAACAGAACTCATATGGCAAGCGGAAACCTGAGAGAAATCCAACCAGGAAGTGGGAAATCTGAGGTTTGTAGTTTTTCAAGTGATTTCCTATCCAATATACTGTGTCTATGGGGTCAGATTGCACTTCCTAAGGCTTCCACTAGATGTCAACAGTCTTTAGAACGTTGTTTCATGCTTCTACTGTGAAAGGGTAGAGAATAAGAGCTGTTTGAATCAGGGGTCTGGCAGAAAGCCTTGAGTTTAGTCACACGCGTGGCTGTGAGCACGAGCTCCGTTCCTTTTCATTTCTAAAGACAAAGGAATTGCCCGATTGGAATATTACTGAAGATTTATGATAAAAACATCCTAAAGTTTAATTACATACATCGTTTGACATGTTTTTATTTACTGTAATGGAACGTTTTTTGACTTTTCGCCTGGACTTAGTGCCCGCACCTTGTGCATTTTGGATTACTGGACTAAACGTGCAAACATAAAGGAGGTATTTGGACATAAATATGAATTTTATCGAACAAAACAAATATTTATTGTCTAACATGGAGACCTGGGAGTGCCATCAGATGAAGATCATCAAAGGTAAGTGATTCATTTTAATGCTATTTCTGACTTTTGTGACACTCTCCTTGGTTGGAAAATGGCTGTATGGGTTTCTGTGGCTAGGTGCAGACCTAACATAATCGCAAGGTGTGCTTTCTCCATAAAGCCTTTTTGAAATCTGACACGGTGGCTGGATTAACAAGAAGTTTATATTTAAAATGGTGTATAATACTTGTATGTTTGAGGAATTATAATTATGAGATTTGTTGTTTTGAATTTGGCGCCCTGCGATTTTCACTGGCTGTTGGCGAGGTGGGACGCTAGTGTCCCACCTGTAGCAGAGAGGTTAAGACTCTATAGAATATAGATATCCTACCAACGGGACATTTAAGACTGTAATATATTATGTTTTCTTATGTTTCACCGAGTCGTGGCTGAACGACGACACGTATAATATACAGTTGGCTGGGTTTTCCATGCATCGGCAGGACAGAGCAGCTACGTCTGGTAAGATGAGCGGCGGGGGTGTGTCTATTTGTCAATAACAGCTGGTGCGCAAAGTCTAATATTAAAGAAGTATCGAGGTATTGCTCGCCTGAGGTAGAGTACCTCATGATAAGCTGTAGACCACACTATCTACCAAGAGAGTTCTCATCTATAATATTTGTAGCCATCTATTTACCACCACAGACCGATGCTGGCACTAAGACCTCTCTCAACCAACTCTATAAGGCCACTCAACAAGCTGTTTAAGGCCACTCAACAAGCTGTTTAAGGCCACTCAACTAGCTGTTTAAGGCCACTCAACCAGCTGTTTAAGGCCACTCAACCAGCTGTATAAGGCCACAAGCAAACAAAAACATGCCCATCCAGAAATGAGGCACCTAGTGGTCGAGGACTTTAACGCAGGCAAACTTAAATCCGTTTTGCCTCATTTTTACCAGCATGTCCTCCTACCAGAGGGGAAAAAAACTGTAGACAACCTTTACTCCACATAAAAAGCTCTCCCCCGCCCTCGAATTTGGCAAATCTGACCATAATTATATCCTCTTGATTACTTCTTACGAGCCAAAACTAAAGCAGGAAGTACCAGTGACTCGTTCAGTACAGAAGTGGTCAGATGACGCGGATGCTACGCTACAGGACTGTTTTGCTAGCACAGACAAGAACACGTTCCTGGATTCATCCAATGACATTGAGGAGTACACCACCTCAGGCACCGGCTTCAGCGTACCGAGCTAAAGGCTAGAGCTGCCGTTTCAAGGAGTGGGACACTAATCCGGATGCTTAAAAAAAAAACCCCGCTGCGCCCTCAGACAAACCATCAAACAGGCAAAGCGTCAATAGAGGACTGAGATTGAATCCTACTCCACCGGCTCTGACACTCATTAGGTGAACTCCCAGGTTCACCCACGACTGTGTGACCAAGCACGACTCCAACACCATCATTAAGTTTGCTGACGACACGACGATGGTAGGCCTGATCACCGACAATGATGAGACAGCCTATAAGTGCGGTGCCAGGACAACAACCACTCCCCTCAATGTGAGCAAGATAAAGGAGCTGATCGTGGACTGTAGAAAAAGGAGGGCCGAACAGGCCCCCCATTAACATCGACTCGCCATAAACCTCCTGCCTTAGTTATATAGTTACAAGACTCATAAACCTCCTGCCTGAGTTACACAGTTACAAGACTCATAAACCTCCTGCCTGAGTTATATAGTTACACGACTCATAAACCTCCTGCCTGATTTATATAGTTACAAGACTCATAAACCTCCTGCCTGAGTTACACAGTTACAAGACTCATAAACCTCCTGCCTGAGTTACACAGTTACAAGACTCATAAACCTCCTGCCTGAGTTATATAGTTACAAGACTCATAAACCTCCTGCCTGAGTTACACAGTTACAAGACTCATAAACCTCCTGCCTGAGTTACATAGTTATATATGGTGGCCTCTTCTTATGGTATATTTTAATACCGTAATCACTCCTAACGTGTCCTGTCCTCTAGAAGTCTGCGTCCCAAATGCCACCCTTATACTTTACTCAGAATCTGTGTTGCCCAATGAGCCCTGGTCAAAATAAGTGCACTTTATAGGGAATAGGGTGCCATTTTGGACTCAAAGAATATGACCTTCCTTCTCTTACAACCTCAGTGCTTTATCACCACAGTGATAACCCAATCCCCTATCCCTTACCCCCCCCCCCCCCCACCCCATCTGCCCTCAATCAATCCTTTCAAGTCTAAATACTATATGTTATGCCGCTCAAAATCTTTTAAACCATCTAGCTATTACTTCCTGAATAGAACTAATCGTGTGTTATTATGGTGCCACTGTCTGCGTCCCAAATGGAGCCTTGTTGCCTTTATAGTGTCAAATGTTCTGACCACGGCCCATAGGGCTCTGGTTGAAAGTAGTGCACTAAAATGGGAATGTGGAGCCATTTGTGGCACAGTCCCCATAGGCTTTCATCTGTATAAAATCTGTATTTCCTGATTGACCCTAACCCAGTGGTTTTTAATGTGATTTAGTCATTCTGTTGTTTTTGTATCTGAGAGAAAGTAGATTTAGAGGAAGTAGATATTCTTTATTTAATACATACAGCAGCACTATTAATCATAGAAATAGAAACATAGATATGTCCTCTGTCTGTCTGTCTGTCTGTCTGTCTGTCTGTCTGTCTGTCTCTGTGTGTCTGTCTGTCTCTGTGTCTGTCTGTCTGTCTGTCTGTCTGTCTGTCTGTCTGTCTCTGTGTGTCTGTCTGTCTGTCTGTCTGTCTGTCTGTCTGTCTGTCTGTCTCTGTGTGTCTGTCTGTCTGTCTGTCTGTCTGTCTGTCTGTCTGTCTGTCTCTGTGTGTCTGTCTGTCTGTCTGTCTCTCTGTCTGTCTCTGTGTGTCTGTCTGTCTCTGTGTGCCTGTCTGTCTGTCTGTCTGTCTGTCTGTCTGTCTGTCTGTCTGTCTCTGTGTGTCTGTCTGTCTCTGTGTGCCTGTCTGTCTGTCTGTCTGTCTGTCTGTCTGTCTCTGTGTGTCTGTCTGTCTCTGTGTGCCTGTCTGTCTGTCTGTCTGTCTCTGTGTGTCTGTCTGTCTGTCTGTCTGTCTGTCTGTCTGTCTGTGTGTCTGTCTGTCTGTCTGTCTTTCTCTGTGTGCCTGTCTGTCTGTGTGTCTGTCTGTCTCTGTGTGCCTGTCTGTCTGTCTGTCTCTGTGTGCCTGTCTGTCTCTGTGTGTCTTTTTTTTTAGGATTAATGAGCTATTTTCTTATTGAAGAAACTGAACTGTGCTCAAAGTTAAAAGTCCTCAGTTCCTGGCTGGGATGGGGTGGCTGAACAGAGCAGTAATTAAACATGATCTTTAATGGGCTATCAACCTATCGGAGGACAATCCAGGACACATTTTAAGCAGAAGCCAATATGCTGCTATCTTGAGCTCTTGTGAACAGCAGTAAATAGGAGAAGCAGGAGTGGAGGGGAGGAGAGGAGAGGAGAGGGTTGGTGAGGGGAGGAGAGGAGAGGTGAGGCCAGGGGAGGAGTGGGGAGAGGAGTGGAGGGGAGTGGAGGAGAGGAGAGGGTTGGTGAGGGGAGAGGAGTGGACGGGAGTGGAAGAGAGAGGAGAAGAGTGGAAGGGAGTGGAGCGGAGGAGAGGGTTGGTGAGGGGAGAGGAGTGGAGGGGAGTGGAGGAGAGTGGAGGGTTGGTGAGGGGAGAGGAGTGGACGGGAGTGGAGGAGAGGGGAGAAGAGTGGAAGGGAGTGGAGGGGAGGAGAGGAGAGGGTTGGTGAGGGGAGAGGGGTGGAGGGGAGTGGAGGAGAGGAGTGGAGAGGAGAGGGTTGGTGAGGGGAGGCCAGAGAAGGAAGAGGGGAGAAGAGGGTTGGCAAGGGGAGGAGAGGGGAGGCCATGGCAGGAGAGGGGAGGAGAGGAGAGGGGAGGCCTGGATGATGATAATGGCCTCGTACCACCTGCTAATTGATAAAGCATTAATAGCGGCAGCCCTGTAATGAGACTTGTATTTCATCCTGTCCTGTGCGGCAGAGAGAGAGAGAAAGAGACATAAATAACCACATTGGATACTTTATGGAACACAAAGCCTTCACTATCTCATCCTGGAATATCCCAGGCCTGAGGTCATCTGCCGAAAGAGCAGGAACTTGGACTTTATCAAAGATATCGGAAATACAGACATTGTCATCCTACAAGAAACATGGTATAAAGGAGATGGAGCCACTGGTTACCCTCTAGGTTACAGAGAGCTGGTAGTCCCATCCACCACACTACCAGGTGGGTGGTATAGAGGAGATGGACCCACTGGTTACCCTCTAGGTTACAGAGAGCTGGTAGTCCCATCCACCAAACTACCAGGTGTGAAACATGGTATAGAGGAGACAGACCCACTGGTTGTCCTCTAGGTTACAGAGAGCTGGTAGTCCCATCCACCAAACTACCAGGTGTGAAACATGGTATAGAGGAGACAGACCCACTGGTTGTCCTCTAGGTTACAGAGAGCTGGTAGTCCCATCCACCAAACTACCAGGTGGGTGGTATAGAGGAGACGGACCCACTGGTTGCCCTCTAGGTTACAGAGAGCTGGTAGTCCCATCCACCAAACTACCAAGTGTGAAACGGGGAAGAGACTCAGGGGGTATGCTAATTTGGTATAGAACAGACCTAACCCACTCTATTAATTTAGTCAAAACAGGAACATTTTACGTTTGGCTAGAAATTAATAAGGAAATTATCTCAACAGAGAAAACATGTCCTCCTGTGTGCTACCCACTAGAAACACCATACTTTAATGAAGACAGCTTCTCCATCCTGGAGGGGAAAATCAACCATTTCCAGACCCAGGGACATGTACTAGTCTGTGGTGACATAAATGAACTGTAACCCTCAGCACACCTAGAGGTGACCTAAATGCCAGAACAGGACAAGAACCTGACACCTTCAGCACACAGGGGGACAAACACCTACCTGGAGGTGACAGCATTCCATCCCCCATATGCAGCCCTAAACACAACTACGACAACATAACCAACAAAAATGGGTCACAACTCCTGCAGCTCTGTCGCACGCTGGGTATGTACATAGTCAATGGTAGGCTTCGAGGGGACTCCTATGGCAGTTACACCCATAGCTCATATATTGGCAGTAATACTGTAGACTACTTTATCACTGACCTCAACCCAGACAACAACAACCAACAAATTAATTCCCCTTGAGACAACTTCCCAGACAAAACATTCCACTGTAATAGTGAAGGTGTAAACTTGGCAGCAGAAAACCTAAACAGTATATTTGACCTCTCAGCTTCCCTATCAAAACATTTCAAGCAGACAACCTAAGAAAATTAACAACAATGACAAATGGTTGGATGAAGAATGCAAAAACCTAAGAAAGAAATTGAGAAACCTGTCCAACCAAAAACATAGAGACTGTAACGGTTTTCTTGATGCGAAGGCGAGTCGGACCAAAATGCAGCGTGTGGTTTACGATCCATGTTTATTAATAATACGAAACACGAATCTCCAATACAATACTATAAAACAAAACGTAACGAAAACCTAAACAGCCTATCTGGTGAAAAACACATAGACAGGAACAATCACCCACAAACAAACAGTGAAACCCAGGCTACCTAAGTATGATTCTCAATCAGAGACAACTAATGACACCTGCCTCTGATTGAGAACCATACTAGGCCGAAAACATAGAACTGACCCAAAACATAGAAAAACAAACATAGACTGCCCACCCAACTCACGCCCTGACCATACTAAATAAATACAAAAACAAAGGAAATAGAGGTCAGAACGTGACAGTACCCCCCCCCAAAGGTGCGGACTCCGGCCGCAAAACCTTGACCTATAGGGGAGGGTCTGGGTGGGCGTCTGTCCGCGGTGGCGGCTCTGGCGCGGGACGCGGACCCCACTTCACCAATGTCTTAGTCCGCCGTATTGTCCGCCTCCGTGGCTTCCTCCCCATGCCCACCCCTCTCAATGACCCCACTGGACAGAGGGGCTGCTTGGGACAGAGGGGCAGCTCGGGACAGAGGTGAAGCAGCTGCTCGGGACAGAGGGGCGGCAGCTGCTCGGGACAGAGGGGCGGCAGCTGCTCGGGACAGAGGGGCGGCAGCAGCTCGGGACAGAGGGGCGGCAGCTGCTCGGGACCGAGGGGCGGCAGCAGCTCGGGACAGAGGGGCGGCAGCAGCTCGGGACAGAGGGGCGGCAGCAGCTCGGGACAGAGGGGCAGCTGCTCGGGACGGAGGGGCAGCTGCTCCGGGCGGAGGGGCTCTAGCGGCCCCTGGCTGACTGGCGGCACTGGCGGCCCCTGGCTGACTGGCGGCCCCTGATTGACTGGCGGCCCCTGGCTGACTGGCGGCACTGGCGGCCCCTGGCTGACGGGCGGCACTGGCGGCCCCTGGTTGACTGGCGGCACTGGCGGCCCCTGGCTGACTGGCGGCACTGGCGGCCCCTGGCTGACTGGCGGCACTGGCGGCCCCTGGCTGACTGGCGGCACTGGCGGCCCCTGGCTGACGGGCGGCACTGGCGGCCCCTGGCTGACGGGCGGCACTGGCTGCCCCTGGCTGACGGGCGGCACTGGCGGCTCCTGGCTGACGGGCGGCATTGGCGGCTCCTGGCAGACGGGCGGCACTGGTGGCGCTGGGCAGACGGGCGGCACTGGCGGCGCTGGGCAGACGGGCGGCACTGGCGGCGCTGGGCAGACGGGCGGCACTGGCGGCGCTGGGCAGACGGGCGGCACTGGCGGCGCTGGGCAGACGGGCGGCACTGGCGGCGCTGGGTAGACGGGCGGCGCTGGGCAGACGGGCGGCACTGGCGGCGCTGGGCTGAGTAGCTCTCCTAGCGCCGAACAGGCGGGAGACTCCGGCAGCGCTGGAGAGGAGGAAGGCTCTGGTAGTGCTGGACAGGCGAGGCGCACTGTAGGCCTGATGCGTGGTGCTGGCACTGGTGGTACTGGGCCGAGGACACGCACAGGAAGCCTTGTGCGGGGAGCTGCTACCGGAGGGCTGGGGTGTGGAGGTGGTACTGGAAAGACCGGACCGTGCAGGCGCACTGGAGCTCTTGAGCACCGAGCCTGCCCAACCTTACCTGGTTGAATGCTCACGGTCGCCCTGCCAGTGCGGCGTGGTGGAATAGCCCGCACTGGGCTATGCAGGCGAACCGGAGAAACCGAGCGCAAGGCTGGTGCCATGTAAGCCGGCCCAAGGAGACGCACTGGGGACCAGCTGCGTAGAGCCGGCTTCATGGCATTAGGCTCGACGCTCAATCTAGCCCGGCCGACACGCGGAGCTGGAATATACCGCACCGGGCTATGCACCCGCACTGGAGACACCGTGCGCACCACTGCATAACACGGTGCCTGTCCGGTCTCTCTAGCCCCCCGGTAAGCACAGGGAGTCTGCCCAGGTCTCCTACCTGGCGTAGCCATACTCCCTGTTAGCCCCCCCCCAAGAAATTTTTGGGGCTGCCTCTCGGGCTTCCTTCCGCGCCGCCGTGCCTGCTTCGCCAACTCCATTCTCTGATAGCCTTCCGCGCACTGCTCCATCGAATCCCAGGCGGGCTCCGGCACTCTCCCTGGGTCGGCCGCCCACCTGTCGATCTCCTCCCAAGTAGTATAACCCATGCCATTGCTGTCCATAACGTCCTCCCATGTCCATACCTCCTCGCGCTGCTCCTGCTGCTGCTTTCTCCGTTGCCCATTACCACACCGCTTGGTCCTGTTTTGGTGGGTGATTCTGTAACGGTTCTCCTCTTGTGAAGTAAAGGCGGACCAAAGCGCAGCGTGGTGGTTGTTCATTGTATTTATTTACGAAACTATACCTGAACAAACTAACGAAAACAAAACAAGAAACGTGAGAACTCAAAACAGCCCTGTCTGGTGCAAAACACAAAAACAGGAACAATCACCCACCACAATGATAACATGGGACAGAGGGACAGCTCGGGACAGAGGTAACTCGGGACAGATGGGTAGCTCAGCACTGAGAGGAAGCTCAGCACTGAGAAGAAGCTCAGCACTGAGAGGAAGCCCAGGCAGGTAGTAGAAACTACCAGAACCTGGCTGGCTGGCGGTTTCAGCAGATCCTGGTCGACTGGCGGTTTCAGCAGATCCTGGTCGACTGGCGGATCTGGGAGAATCTGGTCGACTGGCGGATCTGGGAGAATCTGGTCGACTGGCGGATCTGGGAGAATCTGGTCGACTGGCGGATCTGGGAGAATCTGGTCGACTGGCGGATCTGAGAGAGTCTGGACGACTGGCAGATCTGGGAGAGTCTGGACGACTGGCAGATCTGGAAGAGTCTGGTCGACTGGCAGATCTGGAAGAGTCTGGTCGACTGGCAGATCTGGAAGAGTCTGGTCGACTGGCAGATCTGGAAGAGTCTGGACGACTGGCAGATCTGGAAGAGTCTGGACGACTGGCAGATCTGGAAGAGTCTGGACGACTGGCAGATCTGGAAGAGTCTGGTCGACTGGCAGATCTGGAAGAGTCTGGTCGACTGGCAGATCTGGAAGAGTCTGGTCGACTGGCAGATCTGGAAGAGTCTGGTCGACTGGCAGATCTGGAAGAGTCTGGTCGACTGGCAGATCTGGAAGAGTCTGGACGACTGGCAGATCTGGAAGAGTCTGGACGACTGGCAGATCTGGAAGAGTCTGGACGACTGGCAGATCTGGAAGAGTCTGGACGACTGGCAGATCTGGAAGAGTCTGGACGACTGGCAGATCTGGAAGAGTCTGGACGACTGGCAGATCTGGAAGAGTCTGGTCGACTGGCAGCTCTGGCTGCTCCATGCTGACTGGCTGCTCCATGATGACTGGTAGCTCTGGCTGCTCCATGCTGACTGGCTGCTCCATGCTGACTGGCAGCTCTGGCTGCTCCATGCTGACTGGCTGCTCCATGCTGACTGGCAGCTCTGGCTGCTCCATGCTGACTGGCAGCTCTGGCTGCTCCATGCTGACTGGCTGCTCCATGCTGACTGGCTGCTCCATGCTGACTGGCGGCCCTGGCTGCTCCATGCTGACTGGCGGCCCTGGCTGCTCCATGCTGACTGGCGGCCCTGGCTGCTCCATGCTGACTGGCGGCCCTGGCTGCTCCTTGCAGACTGGCGGCCCTGGCTGCTCCTTGCAGACTGGCAGCTCTGGCGGCTCCTTGCAGACTGGCAGCTCTGGCGGCTCCTTGCAGACTGGCAGCTTTGGCGGCATCCTGCAGACAGGCAGCTCTGGCGGCTCCTTGCAGACTGGCAGCTCCATGCTAACTGGCAGCTCTATGTTAACTGGCAGTTCTGAACAGGCGGGAGACTCCGGCAGCGCTGTAGAGAAGGAAGGCTCTAACAGCGCTAAACAGGCGGGAGACTCCGACAGCGCTGGAGAGGAGGAAGGCTCTGGCAGCGCTGGACAGGCGAGGCGCACTGTAGGCCTGATGCGTGGTGCTGGCACTGGTGGTACTGGGCCAAGGACACGCACAGGAAGCCTGGTGCGGGGAGCTGCTACCGGAGGGCTGGGGTGTGGAGGTGGTACTGGAAAAACCGGACCGTGCAGGCGCACTGGAGCTCTTGAGCACCGAGCCTGCCCAACCTTACCTGGTTGAATGCTCACGGTCGCCCTGCCAGTGCGGAGAGGTGGAATAGCCCGCACTGGGCTATGCAGGCGAACCGGAGACACCGAGCGCAAGGCTGGTGCCATGTAAGCCGGCCCAAGGAGACGCACTGGGGACCAGCTGCGTAGAGCCGGCTTCATGGCATTAGGCTCGACGCTCAATCTAGCCCGGCAGACACGCGGAGCTGGAATATACCGCACCGGGCTATGCACCCGCACTGGAGACACCGTGCGCACCACTGCATAACACGGTGCCTGTCCGGTCTCTCTAGCCCCCCGGTAAGCACAGGGAGTTTGCGCAGGTCTCCTACCTGGCGTAGCCATACTCCCTGTTAGCCCCCCCCCAAGAAATTTTTGGGGCTGCCTCTCGGGCTTCCTTGCCAGCCGTGTTCCCTCATATCGCCGGCTCCTCTCTCCGGCTGCCTCAGCTCTCCTAAGTGCCTCCACCTGTTCCCATGGGAGGCGATCTCTTCCAGCCAGTATCTCCTCCCAAGTGTAACAGCCCTTGCCATCCAAAACGTCCTCCCATGTCCATTCCTCTTTACGCTGCTGTTGCTGCCTGTTGACACGCTGCTTGGTCCGTTGGTGGTGGGTGATTCTGTAACGGTTTTCTTGATGCGAAGGCGAGTCGGACCAAAATGCAGCGTGTGGTTTACGATCCATGTTTATTAATAATACGAAACACGAATCTCCAATACAATACTATAAAACAAAACGTAACGAAAACCTAAACAGCCTATCTGGTGAAAAACACATAGACAGGAACAATCACCCACAAACAAACAGTGAAACCCAGGCTACCTAAGTATGATTCTCAATCAGAGACAACTAATGACACCTGCCTCTGATTGAGAACCATACTAGGCCGAAAACATAGAACTGACCCAAAACATAGAAAAACAAACATAGACTGCCCACCCAACTCACGCCCTGACCATACTAAATAAATACAAAAACAAAGGAAATAGAGGTCAGAACGTGACAGAGACCCAGAAAACCTGAGTCTACGCCTTCACTATGGTGAATCACTAAAACAATACAGAAATACACTACGGAAAAAGAAGGAACAGCACGTCAGAAATCAGCTCAATGTAAAGTGAAGAATTCATAGACTCTAACCACTTCTGGGAAAATTGGAAAACACTAAACAAACAACAACATGAAGAATTATCTATCCAAAATGGAGATGTATGGGTAAACCACTTCTCCAATCTTTTTGACTCTATAACAAAGAACAAACAGCCAAAACATACATGACCAAATACAAATCTTAGAATCAACTATAAAAAGACCAGAACCCACTGGATTCTCCAATTACCTTGAATGAACTCTAACCCCTTCTGGGAAAATACAACCACCTAAATGGAAGCGATTCCCAAACCTTCCATAACAAAGCCATCACCTACAGAGAGATGAACCTGGAGAAGAGTCCCCTAAGCAAGCTGGTCCTGGTGCTCTGTTCACAAACACAAACACACCCTACAGAGCCCCAGGACAGCAGCACAATTAGACCCAACCAAATCATGAGAAAACAAAAAGATAATTACTTGACACATTGGAAAGAATTAACAAAAAAACAGAGAAAACTAGAATGCTATTTGGCCCTAAACAGAGGCAGAATACCTGACCACAGTGACTGACCCAAACTTAAGGAAAGCTTTTACTATGTACAGACTCAGTGAGCATAGCCTTGGTATTGAGAAAGACCGCCGTAGGCAGACGTGGCTCTCAAGAGAAGACAGGCTATGTGCTCACTGCCCACAAAATGAGGTGGAAACTGAGCTGCACTTCCTGACCTCCTGTCCAACGTATGACCATATTAGAGATACATATTTCCCTCAGATTACACAGATCCACAAAGAATTTGAAAAGAAACCCGATTTTGATAAACTCCCATATCTACTGGGTGAAATTCCACAGTGTGCCATCACAGCAGCAAGATTTGTGACCTGTTGCCACAAGAAAAGGGCAACCAGTGAAGAACACACACCATTGTAAATACAACCCATATTTATGCTTATTTATTTTCCCTTGTGTACTTTAACCATTTGTACATTGTTACAACATTGTATATACAGTGGGGAGAACAAGTATTTGATACACTGCCGATTTTGCAGGTTTTCCTACTTACAAAGCATGTAGAGGTCTGTGATTTTTATGATTTTCTGGATTTTTGTTTTAGATTCTGTCTCACAGAGTTGAAGTGTACCTATGATAAATTACAGACCTCTACATGCTTTGTAAGTAGGAAAACGTGCAATATATATATATATATATATACAGTATATATATATATATATATATATATATATATATATATATATATATATATATGGCATTTGTTATGTAACTATTGTTTTGAAACTTCTGTTTGTGTAATGTTTACTGTTAATTTTATTGTTTATTTCACTTTTGTATATTATCTACCTCACTTGCTTTGGCAATGTTAACACATGTTTCCCATGCCAATAAAGCCCCTTGAATTGAATTGAATTGAATTGAATTGAGAGAGAGACAGAGAGACAGAGAGAGAGACAGAGAGAGACAGAGAGAGAGAGAGACAGAGAGAGAGACAGAGAGAGAGACAGAGACAGAGACAAAGACAGAGAGAGACAGAGAGAGAGACAGAGAGACAGAGACAAAGACAGAGACAGAGAGAGAGAGAGACAGAGCGAGAGAGACAGAGACAAAGACAGAGACAGAGAGAGAGAGAGAGAGAGACAGAGAGAGAGACAGAGCGAGAGAGACAGAGACAGAGAGAGAGAGAGAGAGAGAGAGAGAGGGACAAAGAAAGAGAGAGAGAGAGAGACAGAGAGAGAGAGCAGATGTGGGAAGGCCCAGAGACAGACACCGCCAGGGGATTGGAGGGCAGACCAGTGGAAAACAAACATTATGGTATAACTGACAACTGGTTACCACGGTGAGAAAAGGTATAGTTCTAAGAGATGAACCAAGGTAGTTACTGTCAAATAAAATTGTATTGGTCACGTAGTGTAATGCTTGTGTTACCTTGACAACCCAAACATACACAGTTGTCAAACCCACAACCATAGTAACTACAGATTACTAATGTGAACTTTAAACTGTATACTGTATCCACGGAGATGGAGGTAATACAACGCAACACCAGAACCCTGGACAAGACTGAGTGTACCTGACAGAGTCACAACAAGCTGCAGCACAGAGTGGCAGAGGTGGCCCGCTCTGCAAAGCATGCCATTGTCATTGTTCCAGGCATTAAGAGCTGCCCATGTGTCTGCCCATGTGTCTGCCTAGGCTGCCCATGTATCTGCCCAGACTGCCCATGTGTCTGCCCATGTGTCTGCCCAGACTGCCCATGTGTCTGCCCATGTGTCTGCCCATGTGTCTGCCTAGGCTGCCCATGTATCTGCCCAGACTGCCCATGTGTCTGCCCATGTGTCTGCCCAGACTGCCCATGTGTCTGCCCATGTGTCTGCCCATGTGTCTGCCCAGACTGCCCATGTGTCTGCCCATGTGTCTGCCCATGTGTCTGCCCATACTGCCCATGTGTCTGCCCATGTGTCTGCCCAGACTGCCCATGTGTCTGCCCATGTGTCTGTCCATGTGTCTGCCCATACTGCCCATGTGTCTGCCCATGTGTCTGCCCATACTGCCCATGTGTCTGCCCAGACTGCCCATGTGTCTGCCCATGTGTCTGCCCATACTGCCCATGTGTCTGCCCAGACTGCCCATGGGTCTGCCCATGTGTCTGCCCATGTGTCTGCCCAGACTGCCCATGTGTCTGCCCATGTGTCTGCCCAGACTGACCATGGGTCTGCCCATGTTTCTGCCCATGTGTCTTCCCAGACTGCCCATGTGTCTGCCCATGTGTCTGCCCAGACTGCCCATGTGTCTGCCCATGTGTCTGCCCATGTGTCTGCCCATGTGTCTGCCCATGTGTCTGCCCAGACTGCCCATGTGTCTGCCCAGAATGCCCATGTGTCTGCCCATGTGTCTGCCCATGTGTCTGCCCAGGCTGCCCATGTGTCTGCCCAGACTGCCCATGTGTCTGCCCATGTGTCTGCCCAGACTGCCCATGTGTCTGCCCATGTGTCTGCCCATGTGTCTGCCCATGTGTCTGCCAAGACTGCCCATGTGTCTGCCCAGAATGCCCATGTGTCTGCCCATGTGTCTGCCCATGTGTCTGCCCAGGCTGCCCATGTGTCTGCCCAGACTGCCCATGTGTCTGCCCATGTGTCTGCCCAGACTGCCCATGTGTCTGCCCATGTGTCTGCCCAGACTGCCCATGTGTCTGCCCATGTGTCTGCCCATACTGCCCATGTGTCTGCCCAGACTGCCCATGGGTCTGCCCATGGGTCTGCCCATGTGTCTGCCCAGACTGCCCATGTGTCTGTCCATTGTTCTGCCCAGACTTCCCATGTGTCTGTCCATTGTTCTGCCCAGACTTCCCATGTGTCTGTCCATTGTTCTGCCCAGACTTCCCATGTGTCTGCCCAGGCTGCCCATGTGACTGCCCATGTGTCTGCCCAGACTGCCCATGTGTCTGCCCAGACTGCCCATGTGACTGCCCATGTGACTGCCCATGTGTCTGCCCATGTGACTGCCCATGTGTCTGCCCAGACTGCCCATGTGACTGCCCATGTGACTGCCCATGTGTCTGCCCAGACTGCCCATGTGTCTGCCCAGACTTCCCATGTGTCTGCCCAGGCTGCTTATGTGTCTGTCCATTGTTCAACCCAGACTGCCCATGTGTCTGCCCATGTGTCTGTCCAGTGTTCTGCCCAGACTGCCCATTTGACTGCCCATGTGTCGTCTAAATTAATGAACACATTTAATCTACTTGTAAATTGAAGGAATCTGTAAGCCACGTCTGATAAAAGCCTCTGCTAACTGACCTAATAATTGGTTTACCTGTTGCAGGGTCCACGGTGCGGTCGATTAGGTGATCATCTTGATGGACCCACTCCCCGTTACATTTGAAGTAGATCTGTGTTGCCGGGGTGGAGCGACAGGTCAGGGTGACGGGCTTGTTCTTCACTATGTACTCATCGTCAGGCTCCACCAGGAAGTGAGGTAACAGGTCGTTGAAGGAGGCAGGAAGAGTCGCCGTGGCAACGTGCTCCGTACCAACTGGGAGATAAACAGGAAAGAGAAAGATTTTTGTTAAAAGAAATTTAAAGACAATAGTTCTGTAACGTATAATCCCTGAAACTACATATTTTGTTAAAGACAGTCAACAGATTTTAGTAAAGGCAATCCAACACAATATATTAAGAAACTGTCAATAGGTAGAGCTTCCTAAAGATTGGAAAGCTGCCATGGTCATCTCCCTCTTCTCTAGACCCAAACTGTTACAGACCTATATCTATCCTACCCTGCCTTTAGACCCAAACTGTTACAGACCTATATCTATCCTACCCTGCCTTTAGACCCAAACTGTTACAGACCTATATCTATCCTACCCTGCCTTTAGACCCAAACTGTTACAGACCTATATCTATCCTACCCTGCCTCTAGACCCAAACTGTTACAGACCTATATCTATCCTACCCTGCCTCTATACCCAAACTGTTACAGACCTATATCTATCCTCCCCTGCCTCTAGACCCAAACTGTTATAGACCTATATCCATCCTGCCCTGCCCTGCCTCTAGACCCAAACTGTTACAGACCTATATCTATCCTACCCTGCCTCTAGACCCAAACTGTTACAGACCTATATCTATCCTACCCTGCCTCTATACCCAAACTGTTACAGACCTATATCTATCCTCCCCTGCCTCTAGACCCAAACTGTTATAGACCTATATCCATCCTGCCCTGCCCTGCCTCTAGACCCAAACTGTTACAGACCTATATCTATCCTCCCCTGCCTCTAGACCCAAACTGTTATAGACCTATATCTATCCTCCCCTGCCTCTAGACCCAAACTGTTATAGACCTATATCTATCCTACCCTGCCTCTAGACCCAAACTGTTACAGACCTATATCTATCCTCCCCTGCCTCTATACCCAAACTGTTACGGACCTATATCTATCCTACCCTGCCTCCAGACCCAAACTGTTACAGACCTATATCTATCCTACCCTGCCTCTAGACCCAAACTGTTACAGACCTATATCCATCCTACCCTGCCTCTAGACCCAAACTGTTATAGACCTATATCTATCCTCCCCTGCCTCTAGACCCAAACTGTTACAGACCTATATCTATCCCCTGCCTCTATACCCAAACTGTTACAGACCTATATCTATCCTCCCCTGCCTCTAGACCCAAACTGTTATAGACCTATATCTATCCTCCCCTGCCTCTAGACCCAAACTGTTATAGACCTATATCTATCCTCCCCTGCCTCTAGACCCAAACTGTTACAGACCTATATCTATCCTCCCCTGCCTCTAGACCCAAACTGTTACAGACCTATATCCATCCTACCCTGCCTCTAGACCCAAACTGTTACAGACCTATATCCATCCTACCCTGCCTCTAGACCCAAACTGTTACAGACCTATATCTATCCTACCCTGTCTTTCTAATGTCTTCAGAAGCCAAGTGAACAAACAGATGACCGAACATTTCGAATCCCACAGTACCTTCTCCGCTATGCAATCCAGTTTCCGAGCTGGGCATGGGTGCACCTCAGCCACGCTCAAGGTCCTAAACGATATCATAACTGCCATTGATAAAAGATAGAACTGTGCAGCCGTCTTCATCGACCTGGCCAAGGCCTTCGATTCATATCGGCAGACTCAACAGCCTTGGTTTTTCTAATGATTGCCCTGCCAGGTTCACCTCTGGCAGTCTCTATGGGGGTGCCACAGGGTTCAATTCTCGGGTCGACTCTCTTCTCTGTATACATCAATGATGTCTCTCTTGCTGCTGGTGATTTTCTGATCCACCTCTACGCAGACGACACCATTCTGTATACTTCTGGCCCCTCTTTTGGACACTGTGTTATAAAACCTCCAAATGAGCTTCAATGCCACACAACACTCCTTCCGTGGCCTCCAACTGCTCTTATATGCTAGTAAAACGAAATACATGCTCTTCAACCGATCGCCGCAATCCAACACAATATGTCCAGAAACTGTCAATAGGTAGAATACCCTGAAACTGATTATTTTTACAATGTCTTTTTTTAGAAAGTCCCTCTGTCTTTTTGGTTGAGAGACCTTGCAGTTAAAGTGGTTTTAGAGTGGAGAAGAAGAAGCTATATTCTCCAGAATTGAGTGAGGAGAGTGTCTTTGTTACTGTGAACAACACTGGTACATGGCAAACACACATCGATTCCATTGAGTAGGCAGCATTGTGCGCAGTTCGTGTCCTGGTTTCTTGTTCAGACACTCCCACTCACACTGAAATAACTCAGCGCTGAAGTTACTGAGGGTTTAAATTCACTAGCCATGGGCCTGCATGGGTCAGAGAGACCACAGCCCATCTTTCTTTTCTCCGGGTTAACCCAGACTCTCTCCTGCTCTTAATCTCTTCACTTTAAGATCACATCTGACTGCGGGTCATAAATCCAGTCAGTCACTCACACTATGTTATATACAGTATACTATATATACAAAAGTAAGTGGACACCCCTTCAAATTAGTGGATTCGGCAATTTCAGCCACACCCGTTGCTGACAGATGTATAAAATCGAGCACACCGCCATGCAATCTCCATAGACAAACATTGGCAGTAGAATGACCTTACGGAAAAGCTCAGTGACTTTCAACGTGGCACCGTCGTTGGAAGCCACTGTTCCAATTAGTCAGTTCATCAAATTTCAGCCCAGCTAGAGTTGACCCCTGGGTCAACTGTAGGTGGTGTTATCGTGAAGTGGAAACGTCTAGAAGCAACAACGGCTTAGAAGCTGTGTAGACCGGCTAACAGAATGGGACTGTCAAGTGCTGAATGTATATCACGCTTCTGGGTTTGGCGGATGCCAGGAGAACGCTACCTGTCCCAATACATAGTGCCAACTGTAAAGTTTGGTGGAGGAGGAATAATGGTCTGGGGCTGTTTTTCATGGTTCGGGCCCCTTAGTTCCAGTGGAAATCTTAACGCTACAGCCTTCCCAGAAGAGTGGAGGCTGTTATTATAGCAGAGGGGGAACCAACTCCATATTAATGCCTTCCCAGAAGAGTGGAGGCTGTTATTATAGCAGAGGGGGAACCAACTCAGTTCAACCAGCAGTTTCTTAATATATTGTGTTGGATTGCCTTTATTAAAATCTGTTGACTGTCTTTAACAAAATATGTAGTATTAATATCTTCCCAGAAGAGTGGCTGTTATAGCAGCAAAAGGTGGGACCATGAGCCTTCCCAGAAGAAGCAGCAATGTTCCAACATCTAGTGGAAAGCCTTCCCAGAAGTTATAGCAGCAATGTTCCAACATCTAGTGGAAAGCTGAAGAGTGGAGGCTGTTATAGCAGCAATGTTCCAACATCTAGTGGAAAGCCTTCCCAGAAGAGTGGAGGCAGCAAACTTCCATGATTTTGGAATGAGCTGTTTGACGAGCAGGTGTCCCATACTTTTGGTCATGTAGTGTAGCTCTACTGGTTGAACTGACATTTTTTTTAATTTTACCTTTATTTAACTAGGCAAATTCTTATTTACAATGACGGCCTAGTGGGTTAGGTGCCTGTTCAGGGGCAGAACGACAGATTTGTACCTTGTCAGCTCGGGGGTTTGAACTTGCAACCTTCCGGTTACTAGTCCAACGCTTTAACCACTAGGCTACCTGCCGCCCCATCATTCTAGTTAGAGGAGAGGAGGAGGAGAGAGGAGAGGAGAGGACAGGAGAGGAAGAGAGATGGAGAGAGGAGAGGAGGAGAGGACAGGAGAGGGGGAAAACAAAAGAGAGGAGAGAAGGAGAGAGGGGGAGAGGAAGATGACAGGGGAATGAGTATGAACTTTACACACTTAACACAGGCATCCATTTCCATAACCCCCTTGTTGAGCAGAAATCGTTTTCTCAACATGTATTTATCTTAAAAGGACAAGAGAACGTGTTGTGTATTTTAACAAAGATATTCCTTGTTTTTCGGTAAGAAATGTCCTTAATGTGCCAAGAACCCAGTTACTAATAAAATTGTATTTGGGCAATTGCCACCACATAAGAAGAGCAGCTGAGTTGAAATCCAAATAAAATCCTTTCCACAGTCTCACTCTCTTACCCTGTCTCACTCTCTTACCCTGTCTCACTCTCTTACCCTGTCTCACTCTCTTACCCTGTCTCACTCTCTTACCCTGTCTCACTCTCTTACCCTGTCTCACTCTCTTACCCTGTCTCACTCTCTTACCCTGTCTCTCTCTCTCTCTCTCTCTTACCCTGTCTCACTCTCTTACCCTGTCTCTCTCTCTCTCTCTCTCTCTCTCTCTCTGTCTCTCTCTCTCTCTCTGTCTCTCTCTCAAATTCAAATTCAAATTCAAGCTGCTTTATTGGCATGAAAAACATTGTGTCAATATTGCCAAAGCAACAATGTATACAATATACATTGTAACAAAATGATAAATGATAGCAAATAATAATATAAAATGGTAGTAAATAATAATACAAAATTAAATACACAAATAATAACAATAAAATGATAACAGTCTACAGTAAACATTAATAATTATAGTAATAACAATAATAGTAATAATAAGTAAGTTACTGTTTACTATGCAGATGTTATTATTCAGTGTCCCTCAGGCTATGGCAGGAAAATACATATTTGGCTGCAAGAGGAGCCATTGCTCCTTCGCCCATGAGTATTCTTAGTTTTTCCTCTGGGTTCAATTTGTAAAAATTTTGAATATATGTAGTCATTTCTGTGAATAATGAATCTCTTTGTGAGGAATATTTATCACAGTAAAGGATATCTTTATCTATATATCTATATTATATCTAGGATATAAAAGATCTCTCTCTCTCTAGCTGTATGTCTCTCTCTCTCTCTCTCTAGCTGTATGTCTCTCTCTCTCTCTAGCTGTATGTCTCTCTCTCTCTCTCTCTCTCTCTCTCTCTCTCTCTCTCTCTCTCTCTCTCTCTCTCTCTCTCTAGCTGTATGTCTCTCTCCCTCTCTCTAGCTGTATGTCTCTCTCTCTCTCTCTAGCTGTATGTCTCTCTCTCTCTCTCTAGCTGTATGTCTCTCTCTCTCTCTCTCTAGCTGTATGTCTCTCTCTCTCTCTCTCTAGCTGTATGTCTCTCTCTCTCTCTCTCTAGCTGTATGTCTCTCTCTCTCTCTCTAGCTGTATGCCTCTCTCTCTCTCTCTAGCTGTATGTCTCTCTCTCTCTCTCAAGCTGTATGTCTCTCTCTCTCTCTCTAGCTGTATGTCTCTCTCTCTCTCTCTAGCTGTATGTCTCTCTCTCTCTCTCTAGCTGTATGTCTCTCTCTCTCTCTCTAGCTGTATGTCTCTCTCTCTCTCTCTAGCTGTATGTCTCTCTCTCTCTCTCTAGCTGTATGTCTCTCTCTCTCTCTCTAGCTGTATGTCTCTCTCTCTCTCTCTAGCTGTATGTCTCTCTCTCTCTCTCTAGCTGTATGTCTCTCTCTCTCTCTCTAGCTGTATGTCTCTCTCTCTCTCTCTCTAGCTGTATCTCTCTCTCTCTCTCTCTAGCTGTATGTCTCTCTCTCTCTCTCTAGCTGTATGTCTCTCTCTCTCTCTCTCTAGCTGTATGTCTCTCTCTCTCTCTAGCTGTATGTCTCTCTCTCTCTCTCTCTAGCTGTATGTCTCTCTCTCTCTCTCTCTAGCTGTATGTCTCTCTATCTCTCTCTAGCTGTATCTCTCTCTCTCTCTCTCTAGCTGTATGTCTCTCTCTCTCTCTAGCTGTATGTCTCTCTCTCTCTAGCTGTATGTCTCTCTCTCTCTCTCTCTCTCTCTCTCTCTCTCTCTCTCTCTCTCTCTCTCTCTCTCTCTCTCTCTCTAGCTGTATGTCTCTCTCCCTCTCTCTAGCTGTATGTCTCTCTCTCTCTCTCTAGCTGTATGTCTCTCTCTCTCTCTCTCTAGCTGTATGTCTCTCTCTCTCTCTCTCTCTAGCTGTATGTCTCTCTCTCTCTCTCTCTAGCTGTATGTCTCTCTCTCTCTCTCTAGCTGTATGCCTCTCTCTCTCTCTCTAGCTGTATGTCTCTCTCTCTCTCTCAAGCTGTATGTCTCTCTCTCTCTCTCTAGCTGTATCTCTCTCTCTCTCTCTCTAGCTGTATGTCTCTCTCTCTCTCTCTAGCTGTATGTCTCTCTCTCTCTCTCTAGCTGTATGTCTCTCTCTCTCTCTCTAGCTGTATGTCTCTCTCTCTCTCTCTAGCTGTATGTCTCTCTCTCTCTCTCTAGCTGTATGTCTCTCTCTCTCTCTCTAGCTGTATGTCTCTCTCTCTCTCTCTAGCTGTATGTCTCTCTCTCTCTCTCTAGCTGTATGTCTCTCTCTCTCTCTCTCTAGCTGTATGTCTCTCTCTCTCTCTCTAGCTGTATGTCTCTCTCTCTCTCTCTAGCTGTATGTCTCTCTCTCTCTCTCTCTAGCTGTATGTCTCTCTCTCTCTCTAGCTGTATGTCTCTCTCTCTCTCTCTCTAGCTGTATGTCTCTCTCTCTCTCTCTCTAGCTGTATGTCTCTCTATCTCTCTCTAGCTGTATCTCTCTCTCTCTCTCTCTAGCTGTATGTCTCTCTCTCTCTCTAGCTGTATGTCTCTCTCTCTCTCTCTAGCTGTATGTCTCTCTCTCTCTCTCTCTAGCTGTATGTCTCTCTCTCTCTCTCTAGCTGTATGTCTCTCTCTCTCTCTCTAGCTGTATGTCTCTCTCTCTCTCTCTAGCTGTATGTCTCTCTCTCTCTCTCTAGCTGTATGTCTCTCTCTCTCTCTCGCTGTATCTCTCTCTCTCTCTCTCTAGCTGTATGTCTCTCTCTCTCTCTCTCTCTCTCTCTCTCTAGCTGTATGTCTCTCTCTAGCTGTATGTCTCTCTCTCTCTCTCTAGCTGTATGTCTCTCTCTCTCTCTCTAGCTGTATGTCTCTCTCTCTCTCTAGCTGTATGTCTCTCTCTCTCTCTCTAGCTGTATGTCTCTCTCTCTCTCTCTAGCTGTATGT
>NC_092160.1:38689517-38694517 GCF_045791955.1 Oncorhynchus clarkii lewisi
AGAGTAATATGAAACGATAGAGAGTAATATGAAACGATAGAGAGTAATATGAAACGATAGAGTGTAATATGAAACGATAGAGAGTAATATTTAACGATAGAGAGTAATATTTAACGATAGAGAGTAATATGAAACAATAGAGAGTAATATGAAACGATAGAGAGTAATATGAAACGATAGAGTGTAATATGAAACGATAGAGAGTAATATTTAACGATAGAGAGTAATATTTAACGATAGAGAGTAATATGAAACAATAGAGAGTAATATGAAACGATAGAGAGTAATATGAAACGATAGAGAGTAATATGAAACGATAGAGAGTAATATGAAACGATAGAAACGATAGAGAGTAATATTTAATGATAGAGAGTAATATGAAACGATAGATGTTTTTATATCGCCACACGATATATATCGTCATATCGCACGGCCCTAGTTTCACCTGTGAAATGTCAGCTCAACATGTGAAATGTCAGCTCAACATGTGAAATGTCAGCTCAACATGTGAAATGTCAGCTCAACATGTGAAATGTCAGCTCAACATGTGAAACGTCAGCTCAACATGTGAAACGTCAGCTCAACATGTGAAATGTCAGCTCAAAATGTGAAAATGTGATTTACCATCTGGACATGCATATTTTTGTAAGGGTAGGCCTACTATAGATGATATCATCTGGGGCTATTGCCTTCCTTCATAACATTTCAAAGTATTTCAAATAATCCACCATCACAACCAGCTAAGATCAACCATCACAAACAGCTAAGATAAACCATCACAACCAGCTAAGATCAGCCATCACAACCAGCTAAGATCAGCCATCACAACAAGCTAAGATCAGCCATCACAACCAGCTAAGATAAACCATCACAACCAGCTAAGATCAGCCATCACAACCAGCTAAGATCAGCCATCACAACCAGCTAAGATCAAAACCACATAAAATGGTGTCTATAGACAGTATGGACAGTATATGAATAGTGGGTGGTAGCCGTAACAGTTACTAAGGTTCAGGGTAGAGTACCGGGTGGTAGTCGTAACAGTGACTAAGGTTCAGGGTAGAGTACCGGGTGGTAGTCGTAACAGTGACTAAGGTTCAGGGTAGAGTACCGGGTGGTAGCCGTAACAGTGACTAAGGTTCAGGGTAGAGTACCGGGTGGTAGCCGTAACAGTGACTAAGGTTCAAGGCAGGGCAGAGTACCGGGTGGTAGCCGTAACAGTGACTAAGGTTCAGGGTAGAGTACCGGGTGGTAGCCGTAACAGTGACTAAGGTTCAGGGTAGAGTACCGGGTGGTAGCCGTAACAGTGACTAAGGTTCAGGTTAGAGTACCGGGTGGTAGCCGTAACAGTGACTAAGGTTCAGGGTAGAGTACCGGGTGGTAGCTGTAACAGTGACTAAGGTTCAAGGCAGGGCAGAGTACCGGGTGGTAGCCGTAACAGTGACTAAGGTTCAGGGTAGAGTACCGGGTGGTAGCCGTAACAGTTACTAAGGTTCAGGGTAGAGTACCGGGTGGTAGCCGTAACAGTGACTAAGGTTCAGGGTAGAGTACCGGGTGGTAGCCGTAACAGTGACTAAGGTTCAGGGTAGAGTACCGGGTGGTAGCCAAAACAGTGACTAAGGTTCAGGGTAGAGTACCGGGTGGTAGCTGTAACAGTGACTACGGTTCAAGGCAGAGTACCGGGTGGTAGCCGTAACAGTGACTAAGGTTCAAGGCAGGGTCCTGGGCGAAGGTAGACTAGTGATGGATGTTTAACAGTCTGATGGCCTGGAGAAAGAAGCTGTTTTTCAGTCTCTAGGTCCCAGCTTTGATGCATCTGTACTGGGTCCATCTTCTAGTTGGTAGCGATGTGAACAGGCCGTGGCTTGGGTGGTTGTTGTCCTTGATGATCTTGGTGGTGTAGGTGTCCTGGAGGGCAGGCAGTGTGCCACCGGTGATGCGTTGCACTGACCCCAACCCCGTCTGGAGAGCACCGGCTGTTATTGGCAGTGGTGCCTGTTGTGAGCGGTGGTGCCTGTTGTGGGTCGGTGGTGCCTGTTGTGGGCGGTGGTGCCTGTCGTGGGCGGTGGTGCCTGTCGTGGGCGGTGGTGCCTGTCGTGTGCGGTGGTGCCTGTCGTGGACGGTGGTGCCTGTCGTGGGCGGTGGTGCCTGTCGTGGACGGTGGTGCCTGTTGTGGGCGGTGGTGCCTATCGTGGGCGGTGGTGCCTGTTGTGGGCGGTGGTGCCTGTTGTGGGCGATGGTGCCTGTTGCCGTACCAAGCAGTGAACCTTTCTTAATGACTAAGTAATATGAACCAAACCAGCCTCCCCAATGGCAGCCTATTCCATTCATAGTGGCCATATGGTTCTGGTCAAAAGCAGTGCACTATATAGGGAATAGGTTGTCATTTGAGACTCAAACCAATTATTTGCTATGGAGGGAAAAGACCACTCGTCTTTAAATCCATGACATTTACATTTTAATGTGTAAAACCTACAGGAAAGATGAAATGTTCCTTTGGTGAACAATGTATGATTGCTTTCTGTCTGATTTCAGAATGTTCTAATGGCTTGTGGCGAGGTGGTAATTAGGTTGATGTAGTGAACGACTTTGCATTGGTTAATTTACAACATAGTTAAATAAGAGACCTACGGTAGAGGATGACTGGTTCTGAACACACTGTACTGAATGGGAGATTATCTTTGGTTGTGTCTCATAGGGCTCTGGTCTAAAGAAGTGCACTATATATGGAATAGGGCTCTGGTCTAAAGTAGTGCACTATATAGGGAATAGGGCTCTGGTCTAAAGTAGTGCACTATATAGGGAACAGAGGCCATTAGGGCTCTGGTCTAAAGTAGTGCACTATATAGGGAATAGGGGCCAATAGGGCTCTGGTCTAAAGTAGTGCACTATATAGGGAATAGGGGCCAATAGGGCTATGCCTCTTCAGCCCTGAACAACACAACATTAACACAACACTATTGCCTTAATATTAGTAGACAGTCTAGCTCTGGGACCTTCAGATTAGTACAGTCTAACTCTGGGACCTTCATATTAGTAGACAGTCTAACTCTGCGACCTTCATATTAGTAGACAGTCTAACTCTGGGACCTTCATATTAGTAGACAGTCTAACTCTGGGACCTTCATATTAGTAGACAGTCTAACTCTGGGACCTTCATATTAGTAGACAGTCTAACTCTGGGACCTTCATATTAGTAGACAGTCTAACTCTGGGACCTTCATATTAGTAGACAGTCTAACTCTGGGACCTTCATATTAGTAGACAGTCTAACTCTGGGACCTTCATATTAGTAGACAGTCTAACTCTGGGACCTTCATATTAGTTGACAGTCTAACTCTGGGACCTTCATATTAGTAGACAGTCTAACTATGGGACCTTCATATTAGTAGACAGTCTAACTCTAGGACCTTCATATTAGTAGACAGTCTAACTCTGGGACCTTCATATTAGTTGACAGTCTAACTCTGGGACCTTCATATTAGTACAGTCTAACTCTGGGACCTTCATATTAGTACAGTCTAACTCTGGGACCTTCATATTAGTACAGTCTAACTGTGGGACCTTCATATTAGTACAGTCTAACTCTGGGACCTTCATATTAGTTGACAGTCTAACTCTGGGACCTTCATATTAGTACAGTCTAACTCTGGGACCTTCATATTAGTACAGTCTAACTCTGGGACCTTCATATTAGTACAGTCTAACTCTGGGACCTTCATATTAGTACAGTCTAACTCTGGGAACTTCATATTAGTACACAGTCTAACTCTGGGACCTTCATATTAGTACACAGTCTAACTCTGGGACCTTCATATTAGTACACAGTCTAACTCTGGTCTGGTCTGGTACTAAATAACCATTGAACTCTGGATAGAACCCGACACACAGGGACAGTTCCCAAGGTCCAACTGTATCCAATTAGACATCTCTGCAGTCATTTAACTGTAATTTATGTCCATGCCTTTCTTGCTCATCTCCCTCTATGTGTCTCCCTGTCTCAATATCTCAACCTTCTATCTCTCTCTCTTTATCTCTCTCTCTTTATCTCTCACTCTCTTGATCTCTCTCTTGATCTCTCTCTCTCTCTTGATCTCTCTCTCTCTCTTGATCTCTCTCTCTTTTACTTGATCTCTCTCTCTCTTTTTCTTGATCTCTCTCTTGATCCCTCTCTCTCCATCTTTCTTGACATCTCTCTCTTTCTTGATCTCTCTGTCTCTGTCTGTCTCTGTCTCTGTTTCTCTCTGTCTCTCTCTGTCTCTCTCTGTCTCTCTCTGTCTCCAAATCCACCTGCCTGTAGCTCAGGACCTGAAGCACATGCATATTATTAATACCATTTGAAAGGAAACACTTTGACGTTTGTGAAAATGTGAAATGAATGTAGGAGAATATAACACATTAGATCTGGTAGAAGATAATTCCCCCCCCAAAATTGTGTTATTATCTTAATTGAAATTCAAGAGAAAGGCCATCCTTTCAGAAAGGAGTCTAGGTGTAATTTACATTTTGGCAACCAGATGGCAACAATGTGAGTGCAACGTTTCAGACTGATCCAGTGAAGAATTAAATTACTGCACAATATTTTGTATCAAGTCTGCCAGGGGTTTGCCCAAATGTGTCGAATTGCTCAATTCATACATTTTCAAGTACATAACTATAGAGAACACACAAAAATGCTATGATAATAAAAAATGTAAGTTTACACACTCCCAGGAAAGTCAAACACGATGGATCATTAGCTTCCCTACAGAAAAGACACATCTAGATGGCCTGGTGGGTGTGGAGCTAGAGACAGCAGTGGATTCAAACTGTAGAACCCAGTTCCTACATTTGAAAATAAAAATGGATTTTATCAAACACAAGTATGCAACATTTTATCTCTGGGACCCTCAGGATGACAAATCAGAGCCAGATTACATTATTTACCTTCAGAGGTGAATGTATCAAACCAGTTGCTGTGATGAAAGTGTTTTGTTATTGTGCGCTATCCTCAAACAATA
>NC_092160.1:38699517-38757017 GCF_045791955.1 Oncorhynchus clarkii lewisi
GTAGTCAGAGACAGTCACAGCTACACCTAGCTTTACTAAACTCTACTAGTCTGTAGTCATAGACTGTCACAGTTACACCTAGCTTTACTAAACTCTACTAGTCTGTAGTCAGAGACAGTCACAGCTACACCTAGCTTTACTAAACTCTACTAGTCTGTAGTCAGAGACAGTCACAGCTACACCTAGCTTTACTAAACTCTACTAGTCTGTAGTCATAGACTGTCACAGTTACACCTAGCTTTACTAAACTCTACTAGTCTGTAGTCATAGACTGTCACAGTTACACCTAGCTTTACTAAACTCTACTAGTCTGTAGTCATAGACTGTCACAGTTACACCTAGCTTTACTAAACTCTACTAGTCTGTAGTCATAGACTGTCACAGTTACACCTAGCTTTACTAAACTCTACTAGTCTGTAGTCATAGACTGTCACAGTTACACCTAGCTTTACTAAACTCTACTAGTCTGTAGTCATAGACGGTCACAGTTACACCTAGCTTTACTAAACTCTACTAGTCTGTAGTCATAGACGGTCACAGTTACACCTAGCTTTACTAAACTCTACTAGTCTGTAGTCATAGACGGTCACAGTTACACCTAGCTTTACTAAACTCTACTAGTCTGTAGTCATAGACTGTCACAGTTACACCTAGCTTTACTAAACTCTACTAGTCTGTAGTCATAGACTGTCACAGTTACACCTAGCTTTACTAAACTCTACTAGTCTGTAGTCATAGACTGTCACAGTTACACCTAGCTTTACTAAACTCTACTAGTCTGTAGTCATAGACTGTCACAGTTACACCTAGCTTTACTAAACTCTACTAGTCTGTAGTCATAGACTGTCACAGTTACACCTAGCTTTACTAAACTCTACTAGTCTGTAGTCATAGACTGTCACAGTTACACCTAGCTTTACTAAACTCTACTAGTCTGTAGTCAGAGACAGTCACAGCTACACCTAGCTTTACTAAACTCTACTAGTCTGTAGTCATAGACTGTCACAGTTACACCTAGCTTTACTAAACTCTACTAGTCTGTAGTCATAGACTGTCACAGTTACACCTAGCTTTACTAAACTCTACTAGTCTGTAGTCAGAGACAGTCACAGCTACACCTAGCTTTACTAAACTCTACTCATCTGTAGTCAGAGACAGTCACAGCTACACCTAGCTTTACTAAACTCTACTCATCTGTAGTCAGAGACAGTCACAGCTACACCTAGCTTTACTAAACTCTACTCATCTGTAGTCAGAGACAGTCACAGCTACACCTAGCTTTATTAAACTCTACTAGTCTGTGTTCTGTTTGTTATTCCACTCAGTTTGTTTGACATTTCAGTATATTTGACCTAAATCTATTACTATTTCCATTATGCCCATTTTCACCAGATTTGACCTTTAACCTATTGAACATTGCCTAAATCTAAATGGATTTTTTGGCCTAACAAGGTGTATCACCCCCATAATAGTTTGATGTAGTGTGCAGGACAACCTGTATCAAGCTACAACAAAGCTATTTTTTTAACCAGCTTGGCTGGTCTCCTAATTCAAACTACTGAATCTTAAAACCTCAAATTTGCTTGCAGGAGAGACGTATGTAATCAACACTGCAATTACCTCGATGATTTCAACGTTCTCCCCTTCGCCTGCCTGCCTGGCAGCTTCCAGGACTCAATTAAACTAGACACTTTTCTAGTCATTTAGCGAGAGGAAGGGGAACGGCGGCTTTAATGGCTGCTGGAAACTTTCTGAATACTGATGAGGCTGGGTTCAAACAGGGTTTGCTGATTTTTCGCTCAAAGTAACTGGCTGGCAACAATAATCGTACAATTGCGAACACCGACAATTATGGACAATAACGGTGAAGTAAAAACGAATCAGCGTCATAATATATACACATTTTTGTAGAGGGATATTCAACTTTGTTTTCAAGTAGATACAGTACCCAACAGCAGTTTTTCATGTTTACATTTTAAATATGGTAATTATTTCACAAGCAGAACGACAGTTGAAAGGAAAATAATAATTTACCCAAAATTCCAAGAGTTCAAATTCATTCGTTTTTTGAGACGGGGGTGAAACTACTTCTTCTGTAGAGTATTTAATAGTCAGCCAAACCAAAGTAGAGATTTACTTGACTGTGAAAACCAAAGTATTATTTGAACTCCAAAATCACAGTTAGATAGGAAGGGATAGACTAGGATGTCGTGGCCTCCAGTTGTAGGAGGCTGAAAGAGACTGTTACAGTTAGATAGGAAGGGATAGACTAGGATGTCATGGCCTCCAGCTGTAGGAGGCTGAAAGAGACTGTCACAGTTACACCTAGCTTTACTAAATTCTACTCATCTGTAGTCAGAGACAGTCACAGCTACACCTAGCTTTATTAAACTCTACTCATCTGTAGTCAGAGACTGTCACAGCTACACCTAGCTTTACTAAACTCTACTCATCTGATGCCTGCCTCCCTCCTCCCTCTTTCCTCCTCCTTCCTTCCCCATCCTCCCGCCTGCCCACTCCCTCCTCCCTCCCCCCTCCTCCCTCCTTCCTCCTCCTCCCTCCTTCCTTCTTCCTTCCCCATCCCCCCTACTGCCTTCTTCCTCCTCCTTCCCTCCTCCTCCTCCTCCTCCTCCTCCTTCCTTCCTCCTCCCTCCTTCCTCCTTCCTCTCTCCCTCTTTCCTCCTCCTCCTTCCTTCTTCCTCCTTCCTCCACCCTCCTTCCCCCTCCCTCGCTCCTCATTCCCCCTTCCTCCCTTCCCCCTCCTTCCTTCTTCCTCCCTCCCTCCTTCCTCTTCCTCCTTCCTTCCCCATCATCCCTCCTGCCTACTCCCTCCCTCCCTCCTTCCTTCCCCATCCTCCCCCTGCCTACTCCCTTCTTCCTCCCTCCCTCCTTCCTCCTCCCTTCCCCATCCTCCCTCCTGCCTACTCCCTTCTTCCTCCCTCCCTCCTTCCTCCTCCTTCCTTCCCCATCCTCCCTCCTGCCTACTCCCTTCTTCCTCCCTCCCTCCTTCCTCCTCCCTTCCCCATCCTCCCTCCTGCCTACTCCCTTCTTCCTCCCTCCCTCCTTCCTCCTCCCTTCCCCATCCTCCCTCCTGCCTACTCCCTTCTTCCTCCCTCCCTCCTTCCTCCTCCTTCCTTCCCCATCCTCCCTCCTGCCTACTCCCTTCTTCCTCCCTCCCTCATTCCTCCTCCCTTCCCCATCCTCCCTCCTGCCTACTCCCTTCTTCCTCCCTCCCTCCTTCCTCCTCCTCCCTCCTTCTCAATCTGCATTGGACCACGTCTCACCCTCTCAACATAAATCAGCTTCTCCAGTTTCTCAATTCCTCAAATTCCCCTTGTTAGGGGGATTACTTCTCTACCTTTATCTCTCTCCATTTCTTCACAATAACATCCTCTACTTCTCTCTTTCTTCAGGACTGGGCCGTGACCCTGTCTTGCATTTCAAATGAGCTTGCTGGCACTGTGGTCCTGAGCACCTATCATTTAGAGAAATAAATTCAATTCAATCCAAAGGGCTTTATTTTTACATTTGTTTATGTTGCCCAAGCAAATGGAATAGACAATAATAAAAAAAGGGGAAATAAACTATGTAAACATTAGTAAACAAGTTTTAAAGAATAGAGACATTTTAAATGTTATATTATTGGCTATGTACTGTGTTGTAACAATGTGCAAGTAGTTGAAGTATGAAAGGGAAAATAAATAAACAAATATATATATATATATATAGTTTGTATTTACAATGTTTGTGCTTCACTGGTTGCCCTTTTCTCATAGCAACGGGCTACAAATCTTGCTGCTGTGATGTTACACTGCGGTATTTCGCCTAACAGATACGGGAGTTGATCAATGTTTGATTTGTTTTCAAATGATTTGTGGGTCTGTGTAATCTGTGGGAAATATATGCCTCTAATATGGCCTTACATTTGGCAGGAGGTTAGGAAGTGCAGCTCAGTTTCCACCTCATTTCTGTGGGCAGTGTTCACGTAGCCTGTCTTTATAGAGCAAATGTATATAAAAAAAAAATATATATATATATAACATTTACAGTGCATAAGTATTCAGACCCTTCACTCAGTACTTTGTTGAATCACCTTTGGCAGTGATTACAGCCTCTAGTCTTCTTGGGTATGACTCTACAAGCTTGGCACACCTGTATTTGGAGAGTTTCTCCTATTCTTCTCTGCAGATCTTCTCAAGCTCTGTCAGTTTGGATGGGGAGCGACGCTGCACAGCTATTTTCAGGTCTCTTCAGAGACGTTTGATAGGATTCAACTCTGCCTAAGACTGAGATCCTGAGCGCTCTGGAGCAGGTTTTCATCAAGGATCTCTCTGTACATTGCTCCATTCATCTTTCCCTCGATCCTGACTAGTCTCCCAATCCCTTCTACTGAAAAGTATCCCCACAGCATAATGCTGCCATCACCATGCTTCACCGTAGGGATAGTGCCAGGTTTCCTCCAGACGTGATGCTTGGCATTCAAGCCAAAGGGTTCAATCTTGGTTTTATCAGACTAGAGAATCTGTTTCTCGTGGTTTGAGAGTCTGTTGGTGCCTTTTGTGTGCTGTCATGTGCCTTTGCACTTCCATCTGGCCAAGGCCTGATTGGTGGAGTGCTGCAGAGATGGTGGTTCTTATGTTTTATGCCTGGTCCTGGTCCCCCCCCCCCCTCCCTCCATGGCTTGGTTTTTGCTCTGACATGCACTGTCAAAATGTGGGACCTTATATAAACAGGTGTGTGTCTTTCCAAATCATGTCCAATCAATTGAATTTACTGCAGGTGGACTCCAATCAAGTTTTAGAAACATCTCAAGGACGATCAATGGAAAC
Organism: Oncorhynchus clarkii lewisi; assembly: GCF_045791955.1. Lineage (NCBI taxonomy): Eukaryota > Metazoa > Chordata > Actinopteri > Salmoniformes > Salmonidae > Oncorhynchus > Oncorhynchus clarkii. Next base: position 38,704,347 of record NC_092160.1, read on the forward strand.
AGGATGCACCTGAGCTCAATTTCTCATAACAAAGGGTCTGAATACTTATTTAAATAAGGTATTTCTGTTTTTCTAAAAACCTGTTTTTGCTTTGTCAATATGGGGTATTGTGTGTAGATTGCTGACGTTAAAAGCATATTCTTCTGACACAGTCTATTCTTGTTCTGAGAAATGAAGGCTATTCTATGCGAGAAATTGCCAAGAAACTGAAGATCTCGTACAACGCTGTGTACTACTCCCTTCACAGAACAGCGCAAACTGGCCCTAACCAGAATAGAAAGAGGAGTGGGAGGCCCCGGTGCACAACTGAGCAAGAGGACAAGTACATTAGAGTGTCTAGTTTGAGAAACAGACGCCTCACAAGTCCTCAACTGGCAGCTTCATTAAATAGTACCCGCAAAACACCAGTCTCAATGTCAACAGTGAAGAGGCGACTCCGGGATGCTGGCCGTCTGTTGTGCTGATTAAAGTAGTGCACTATATATACCATCTAGCTTTGTAATTAATCAAGCATCCCACGTATTGTTTAAAACATGCTGTCAATCAACATACATTGCTGTACATAACACAGAAAAATATAGGTGCCATAGTACTGTAGAAAGTAGGTAGAACAGTTAGTAAGCAATAAACTGAGACTTGACCAAAGCCAGTCTTTACCACATACACATTTTATGGAAGAGGTTTAGAGACAGAGAGAGAGAGAGAGAAGAGAGAGAGAGAGAGAGAGAGAGAGAGAGAGAGAGAGAGAGACAGAGAGAGAGAGAGACAGCGAGAGAGACAGAGAGTTTATGGAAGAGGTTTAGCAGACTTCAGCAGAGAGAGAGAGAGAGAGACAGAGACAGAGACAGAGAGAGAAACAGAGAGAGAGAGAGAGAGAGAGACAGAGACAGAGAGAGAGAGAGACACACACAGAGAGAGAGACAGAGAGAGAAACAGTCAGCCCACTGACACCCCTATCAGACCACAGCAAAATCACAGTCTACTTGAACAGAGCAATACCCAATCACGAGGCATCAAAGCCAAAGGAACAGAGTAACATTAAGAAATGCTATAGATGGAAGGAATACAGCTTGGAAACCTACCAAAAAACAATTAGGCAACAAGACAATTTCCTGGGTAAAACTTTTCACTGCAATAGTGAAGGTGTAAACTTGGCAGTAAAACATCTTAACAGTATATTTGACCTCTCAGCTTCCCTATCAAATCTAAAAATCTCAAATAGAAAACTGAAGAAAATGAACAACAATGACAAATGGTTTGATGAAGAATGCAAAAATCTAAGAAAGAAATTGAGAAACCTGTCCAGCCAAAAACATAGAGACCCGGAAAACCTGAGTCTACGCCTTCACTATGGTGAATCACTAAAACAATACAGAAATACACTACGGAAAAAGAAGGAACAGCACATCAGAAATCAGCTCAATGTAACTGAAGAATCCATAGACTCTAACCACTTCTGAAAATTGGAAAACACTAAACAAACAACATGAAGAATTATCTATCCAAAATGGAGATGTATGGGTAAACCACTTCTCCAATCTTTTTGGCTCTATAACAAAGCATAAAGAGCAAAAACATATACATGATCAAATACAAATCTTAGAATCAACTATTAAAGACTACCAGAACCCACTGGACTCTCCAATTACCTTGAACGAGTTACAGGACAAAATAAAAACTCTCCAACCCAAAAAGGCCTGTGGTGTTGATGGTATCCTCAATGAAATGATCAAATATACAGACAACAAATTTCAATTGGCTATACTAAAACTCTTTAACATTATCCTTAGCTCTGGCATCTTTCCCAATATTTGGAACCAAGGACTGATCACCCCAATCCACAAAAGTGGAGACAAATTTGACCCCAATAACCACCGTGGAATATGCGTCAAGAGTAACCTTGGGAAAATCCTCTGCATTATCATTAACAGCAGACTCGTACATTTCCTCAACGAAAACAATGTACTGAGCAAATGTCAAATTGGCTTTTTACCAAATTACCGTACAACAGACCATGTATTCACCCTGCACACCCTAATTGACAACCAAACAAACCAAAACAAAGGCAAAGTCTTCTCATGCTTTGTTGTTTTCAAAAAAGCCATCGACTCAATTTGGCATGAGGGTCTGCTATACAAATTGATGGAAAGTGGTGTTGGGGGTAAAACATACGACATTATAAAATCCATGAACACAAAGAGCAAGTGTGCTGTTAAAATTGGCAAAAAACACACACATTTCTTCACACAGGGTCGTGGGGTGAGACAGGGATGCAGCTTAAGCCCCACCCTCTTCAACATATATATCAACGAATTGGTGAGAGCACTAAAAACAGTCTGCAGCACTCGGCCTCACCCTTACTAGAATCTGAAGTCAAATGTCTACTGTTTGCTGATGATCTGGTGCTTCTGTCACCAACCAAGGAGGGCCTACAGCAGCACCTAGATCTTCTGCACAGATTCTGTCAGACCTGGGCCCTGACAGTAAATCTCAGTAAGACCAAAATAATGGTGTTCCAAAAAAGGTCCAGTCGCCAGAACCACAAATACAAATTCAATCTAGACACTGTTGCCTTAGAGACACAAAAAACTATACATACCTTGGCCTAAACATCAGCGGCACAGGTAACTTCCACAAAGCTGTGAACGATCTGAGAGACAAGGCAAGAAGGGCATTCTATGCCATCAAAAGGAACATCAATTTCAACATACCAATTAGGATCTGGCTAAAAATACTTGAATCAGTCATAGAGCCCATTGCCCTTTACGGTTGTGAGGTCTGGGGTCCGCTCACCAACCAAGACTTCACAAAATGGGACAAACACCAAATTGAGACTCTGCATACAGAATTCTGCAAAAATATCCTCAGTGTACAACGTAAAACACCAAATAATGCATGCAGAGCAGAATTAGGCCGATACCCACTAATTATCAAAATCCAGAAAAGTGCTGTTAAATTCTACAACCAACTAAAAGGAAGCGATTCCCAAAGCTTCCATAACAAAGCCATCACCTACAGAGAGATGAACCTGGAGAAGAGTCCCCTAAGCAAGCTGGTCCTGGTGCTCTGTTCACAAACACAAACACACCCCACAGAGCCCTAGGACAGCAGCACAATTAGACCCAACCAAATCATGAGAAAACAAAAAGATAATTACTTGACACATTGGAAAGAATTAACAAAAAAACAGAGCAAACTAGAAGGCTATTTGGCCCTAAACAGAGAGTATACAGTGGCAGAATACCTGTCCACTGTGACTGACCCAAACTTAAGGAAAGCTTTGACTATGTACAGACTCAGTGAGCATAGCCTTGCTATTGAGAAAGGCCGCCGTAGACAGACCTGGCTCTCAAGAGAAGACAGGCTATGTGCTCACTGCCCACAAAATGAGGTGGAAACTGAGCTGCACTTCCTGACCTCCTGTCCAACGTATGACCATATTAGAGATACATATTTCCCTCAGATTACACAGATCCACAAAGAATTCGAAAACAAATCCAATTTTGATAAACTCCCATATCTACTGGGTGAAATCCCACAGTGTGCCATCACAGCAGCAAGATTTGTGACCTGTTGCCACGAGAAAAGGGCAACCAGTGAAGAACACACACCATTGTAAATACAACCCATATTTATGCTTATTTATTTTCCCTTTTGTACTTTAACCATTTGTACATTGTTACAACACTGTATATATATATATATATATATATATATATATATATATATATATATATATATGTATAATATGACATTTGTAATGTCTTTATTGTATTGAAATGTCTGTATGTGTAATGTTTACTGTTAATCTTTATTGTTTATTTCACTTTTGTATAATATCTACCTCACTTGCTTTGGCAATGTTAACACGTTTCCCAAGCCAATAAAGCCCCTTGAATTGAATTGAATTGAATTGAGAGAGACAGAGAGAGAGACAGAGAGAGAGACAGAGAGCGAAACACACAGAGAGAGAGAAAGAGAGAGAGAGAGAGAGAGAGAGAGAGAGAGAGAGACAGAGAGAGACAGAGAGAGACAGAGAGAGAGATAAACAGAGAGAGAGAGAGACTGAGAGAGAGAGAGAGAGACAGAGAGAAAGAGAGAGAGAGAGAGACAGAGAGAAAGAGAGAGAGAGAGACAGAGAGAGAGACAGATATATATATATATATATATAGAGAGAGAGAGAGAGAGAGAGAGAGAGAGAGAGAGAGCGAGAGAGAGAGAGAGAGAGAGAGAGAGAGAGAGAGAGAGAGAGAGAGAGAGAGGGAGAGACAGAGAGCAACAGAGACAGTGAAACATATTTTCCTCTAAACAGGTGTGTTGGTTGTTTAAATATGCCCCCGTTGGGCCGTTTAGCCTGTGTAACTGCCACCATAAATTACTCATCATTGAAGTGACAGGTTTGTGGCAGGAAAAAAAAAATATTGCATTTCAGTGTCACCTAAAATGTGTCTGTTTGTAAAGAGAAGTGAGATAAACTTGTCTCAGATGGGGAGGGAGGTAGGGAAAGGGGGAGGGAGAGAGAAAGGAAACAGGGGAGAACAGAGAGAAAGCAGGGGAGGAGGGAGAGGCATATAAAGGACCCCCCACCATCCCAGCACTGTGCTATCTCGTTACCATAGTGTGCATGTCCTATTTGTAGTGAGGTGTTATTAGCGGCCTAGCGGTAGTGCTAGCAGCCTAGCTGCCAGCTGTCAGAGGATCATCAGGCTCTGCAACACTGAACGAGCATCCCTGTTCTCTCCTCTCCTGCCTGACTGTTTTTCTCTGGCTGCTGGGAAGTGCACAGAAAATACTGCCCCAATCTCTCTCTCCCTCCCTCTCTCTCTATTTCTCTCTCCTCTCTCCCTCTTTCTGCTTTACATCTCTCTCGCTCTCTCTCTCTCCCTCCCTCTCTCTCTATTTCTCTCTCCTCTCTCCCTCTTTCTGCTTTACATCTCTCTCGCTCTCTCTCTCTCCCTCCCTCCCTCTCTCTCTATTTCTCTCTCCTCTCTCCCTCTTTCTGCTTTACATCTCTCTCGCTCTCTCTCTCTCCCTCCCTCTCTCTCTATTTCTCTCTCCTCTCTCCCTCTTTCTGCTTTACATCTCTCTCGCTCTCTCTCTCTCCCTCCCTCTCTCTCTATTTCTCTCTCCTCTCTCCCTCTTTCTGCTTTACATCTCTCTCGCTCTCTCTCTCTCCCTCCCTCTCTCTCTATTTCTCTCTCCTCTCTCCCTCTTTCTGCTTTACATCTCTCTCGCTCTCTCTCTCTCCCTCCCTCTCTCTCTATTTCTCTCTCCTCTCTCCCTCTTTCTGCTTTACATCTCTCTCGCTCTCTCTCTCTCCCTCCCTCTCTCTCTATTTCTCTCTCCTCTCTCCCTCTTTCTGCTTTACATCTCTCTCCCTCCCTCTCTCTCTATTTCTCTCTCCTCTCTCCCTCTTTCTGCTTTACATCTCTCTCGCTCTCTCTCTCTCCCTCCCTCTCTCTCTATTTCTCTCTCCTCTCTCCCTCTTTCTGCTTTACATCTCTCTCTCTCTGCCGTTCTCTTCTTCTTCCCACCTGGGGTTCATTATCAGGAATATTTAGTAATAAACTAACATCTGTAGTTTGCTTCCTCTTTCTTCTCTTTCTTCTACAGCGATATCTTATTATTTTAAGCTTTCTGTCTCTTTTACTCTCTCTTGATCTCTGTCATCTTCCCCCTTGTCTCTCCTGGCCATCTATACCATTTCCTTATGTTCTCTGTCACTCTTACTCTCCCACTCTCTTTAATTCCCACTAACTTTGGTATATTTCCCATTTCTTCACTACAAAATATATGCTGAACTTTTTTGAATATAAACTTCTTAAAATGAATCATTAAAATCAACCTCTATTATATAGTGATCACTAGAACCACTGACAGTAATGTTCCTAGAATGTAATTTTTATTGTTTTTCTTCATATGTTCAGCATACTATACCACATACTATACCACATACTATGCCACATACTATACCACATACTGTACCATATACTATACCATATACTATACCACATACTATACCACATACTATACCATATACTATACCACATACTATACCACATACTATACCACATACTATGCCACATACTATACCACATACTGTACCATATACTATACCATATACTATACCACATACTATACCACATACTATGCCACATACTATACCACATACTGTACCATATACTATACCATATACTATACCACATACTGTACCATATACTATACCATATACTATACCACATACTATACCACATACTATACCACATACTGTACCATATACTATACCATATACTATACCACATACTATACCATATACTATACCATATACTATACCACATACTATACCACATACTGTACCATATACTATACCATATACTATACCACATAATGTACCATATACTATACCATATACTATACCACATACTATACCACATACTATACCACATACTGTACCATATACTATACCATATACTATACCACATACTATACCATATACTATACCATATACTATACCATATACTATACCACATACTATACCACATACTGTACCATATACTATACCATATACTATACCACATACTATACCACATACTATACCACATACTGTACCATATACTATACCATATACTATACCACATACTATACCACATACTGTACCATATACTATACCATATACTATACCACATACTATACCACATACTGTACCATATACTATACCATATACTATACCACATACTATACCACATACTGTACCACCTACTATGCCACATACTATACCACATACTGTACCACATACTGTACCACATACTATACCACATATTGTACCATATACTATACCACATACTATACCACATACTGTACCATATACTATACCACATACTATACCACATACTATACCACAAACTATACCACATACTGTACCACATACTATACCACATACTATACCACATACTATACCATATACTATACCATATAGTATACCACATACTACACTATATAGTATACCATATACTATACCACATACTATACCACATACTATACCACATACTATACCACAAACTATACCATATACTATACCACATACTATACCATATACTTGACCATATACTATACAACATACTATACCACATACTATACCATATAGTATACCACATACTACACTATATAGTATACCATATACTATACCACATACTATACCACATACTATACCACATACTATACCATATACTATACCACAGACTATACCACATACTATACCAAATATTATACCACATACAATACCATATACTATACCATATACTAAACCACATACTATACCATATACTATACCATATACTATACCACATACAATATCACATACTAGACCACATACAATACTACATACTATACTATAAACTATACATCATACTATACCATATACTATACCACATACTATACCATCCACTATACCACATACTATACAACCTACTATACCATATACTATACCACATACTATACCACATACTATACCATATACTATACCACATACAACACCATATACTATACCATATACTATACCATATACTATACCACATACAACACCATATACTATAACATATACTATACCATATACTAAACCATATACTATACAACATACTATACCATATACTGTACCACATACTATACCACATACTATACCACATACTAGACCAAATACAATACTACATACTATACTATAAACTATACCACATACTATACCATATACTATACCACATACTATACCATACACTATACCACATACTATACCACATACTATACCATATACTATACCACATACTATACCACATACTATACCATATACTATACCATATACTATACCATATACTATAACATATACTATACCACATACTATACCATATACTATACCATATACTATACCATATACTATAACATATACTATACCACATACTATACCACATACTAGACCAAATACAATACTACATACTATACTATAAACTATACCACATACTATACCATATACTATACCACATACTATACCATACACTATACCATATACTATACCACATACTATACCATATACTATACCACATACTATACCACATACTATACCATATACTATACCATATACTATAACATATACTATACCATATACTAAACCATATACTATACAACATACTATACCACAAACTATACCATATACTATACCACATACTATACCACATACTATACCATATACTATACCATATACTATACCATATACTATAACATATACTATACCATATACTAAACCATATACTATAACATATACTATACCATATACTAAACCATATACTATACAACATACTATACCATATACTGTACCACATACTATACCACATACTATACCATATACTATACCATATACTATACCATATACTATAACATATACTATACCATATACTAAACCATATACTATACAACATACTATACCACAAACTAAACCATATACAGTGGGGCAAAAAAGTATTTAGTCAGCCACCAATTGTGCAAGTTCTCCCACTTAAAAAGATGAGAGAGACCTGTAATTTTCATCATAGGTACACTTCAACTATGACAGACAAAATGAGAAAAAACATCTTGAAAATCACATTTTTAAATAGGAGAACATGCACAATTGGTGGCTGACTAAATACTTTTTCGCCCCACTGTACTATACCACATACTATACCACATACAATACCATATACTATACCATATACTAAACCACATACAATACCATATACTATACCATATACTATACCATATACTGTACCATATACTATACCACATACAATACCATATACTATACCATATACTAAACCACATACAATTCCATATACTATACCACATACAATACCATATACTATAACATATACTATACCATATACTAAACCATATACTATACAACATACTATACCATATACTGTACCACATACTATACCACATACTATACCACATACTAGACCAAATACAATACTACATACTATACTATAAACTATACCACATACTATACCATATACTATACCACATACTATACCATACACTATACCACATACTATACCACATACTATACCATATACTATACCATATACTATACCATATACTATAACATATACTATACCATATACTAAACCATATACTATACCACATACTATACCATATACTATACCATATACTATAACATATACTATAACATATACTATACCATATACTAAACCACATACTATACCATATACTATACCATATACTATACCATATACTATACCACATACTATACCACATACTATACCACATACTATACCACATACTATACCACATACAATACTACATACTATACTATAAACTATACCACATACTATACCACATACTATACCAAATACTATACCATATACTATACCACATACTATACCACATACTATACCACATACAATACTACATACTATACTATAAACTATACCACATCCTATACCACATACTATACCACATACTATACCACATGGTTCAGCAGAATATATACCATATAATATACCATATACTAAACCACACGGTTCGGCAGACTATACCATATACTATACCACCTACCACCTACCACCTGACAGAAGTCTCCAGTCTAATAGTCTCTAATACAACACACTGACAGAAGTCTCCAGTCTAATAGTCTCTAATACAACACACTGACAGAAGTCTCTAGTCTAATAGTCCTGATATAACACACACACACACACACACACACACACAAACAAGCAAACAAACAAACAGACACTGTGACCGGGCGTACTTCTAGTTGATTAATTAGATTGTTATGGTTCTGCATGAACAGGAGTTGTTTATGAGTTGTTAGATGTATCTGGGGCGACTACCAACAGGTTTGTTAAGTTTAGGCACTGACGAAGGTGGATCCATTAAAGGCTGTGTGTTCCAAATGGCCTCCTATTGAATGCCTTACTCTTGACCAGGACTCATAGGGCTCTAAGTCTGTTAGATGGTTGGCCCACTATTCCCCAGGGCTCATAGGGCTCTACGTCTGTTAGATGGTTGGCCCACTATTCCCCAGGGCTCATAAGGCTCTAAGTATGTTAGATGGTTGGCCCACTATTCCCCAGGGCTCATAAGGCTCTAAGTCTATTAGATGGTTGGCCCACTATTTCCCAGGGCTCATATGGCTCTAAATCTGTTAGATGGTTGGCCCACTATTCCCCAGGGCTCATAGGGCTCTACGTCTGTTAGATGGTTGGCCCACTATTCCCCAGGGCTCATAGGGCTCTAAATCTTTTAGATTGATGGCCCACTATTCCCCAGGGCTCATAGGGCTCCATGTCTGTTAGATGGTTGGCCCACTATTCCCCAAGGCTCATAGCGCTCCATGTCTGTTAGATGGTTGGCCCACTATTCCCCAGGGCTCATAGGGCTGTAAATCTGTGAGATGGATGGCCCACTATTCCCCAGGGCTCATAGCGCTCTATGCCTTTTAGATGGTTGGCCCACTATTCCCCAGGGCTCATAGGGCTCTAAGTTTGTTAGATGGTTGGCCCACTATTCCCCAGGGCTCATAAGGCTCTAAGTCTGTTAGATGGTTGGCCCACTATTCCCCAGGGCTCATAGGGCTCTCTGTTAGATAGAGTCATGAGGAGACTGAAAATATTTGGCATGGGTCCCCAGATCCTGAAGAAGTTATACAGCTCCACCATCGACAACATCCTGGCCGGTTGCATTACCGCCTGGTACGGCAACTGCTTGTCATCTGACCATAAGGCGCTACAGAGGGTAGAGCGAACGGCCCAGTACATCACTGGTGCCAAACGTCCTGCCATCCAGGACCTATATAATAGGCGGTGTCAAAGGAAAGCCCATAAAATTGTCAGAGACTCCAGTCACCCAAGTCATAGACTGTTTTCTCTGCTTCCACACGGCAAGCGGTACCGGAGCGCCAAGTCTAGGGCCAAAAGGCTCCTTAACAGCTTCTACACCCCCAAGCCATAAGACTGCTGAACAGTTAATTAAATGGCCACCCGGACTATTACACTGACACCCCCCTCCCCCCCCCATTTGTTTTGTACACTGCTGCTACTCTCTGTTTATTGTCTATGCATAGTCACTTCACCCCTACCTACATGTACAAATTACCTCAACTAACCTGTACCCCCGCAAACTGACTCGTTACCGGTACCCCCTGTATATAACCTCGTTATTGTTATGTTATTGTGTTACTTTTTATAATTTTTTACTTTAGTTTATTTGGTAAACATTTTATTGTTGCATTCAGTCAGTAAATGGTCAGTAAATGGTCAGTAAATGGTCAGTAAATGGTAGAGTGTAAGGATCTAACAGGAAAACCCATATAAACCCGTATGATCTAACAGGAAAACCCATATGAACCCGTATGATCTAACAGGAAAACCCATATGAACCCGTATGATCTAACAGGAAAACCCATATGAACCCGTATGATCTAACAGGAAAACCCATATGAACCCGTATGATCTAACAGGAAAACCCATATGAACCCGTATGATCTAACAGGAAAACCCATATGAACCCGTATGAGTCACCCTCCCATCGTTACAGGTTCCATGTGCAAATCACCACTTTGTAACATTGTAATAAGTGTTGTAAACGCAAATTAACATTCTGTCCGGAAATCATTCTCTACGGTGGTCTCTATGAACCGTGGTGATGGTTAGAGTCTGATAAGCAGATTGCCATTCTGTATGTCCTTCTCTGCAGTTGTCAGTTATTAGTTGGGACAGTTATCAGCGACGTTCTACATGATGTGACTGATACTCCTTGTCGTCAAACTCTCACAGTTTATTTTATTAATATGAGCTTCAGAATGAAACAAGGGTAATTTTTTTATTTTTTATTTATTCGTTATTTTACCAGGTAAGTTGACTGAGAACACATTATCATTTACAGCAACGGCCTGGGGAATAGTTACAGGGCAGAGGAAGGGTTGGGAATGAGCCAATCGTAAACTGGGGATTATTAGGTGACCGTGATGGTTTGAGGGCCAGATTGGGAATTTAGCCAGTACACCGGGGTTAACACCCCTACTCTTACGATAAATTCCATGGGATCTTTAATGATCTCAGAGAGTCAGGACACCCTTTAAAAGTCCCATCCGAAAGATGGCACCCTACACAGGGCAGTGTCCTGGGGCATTGGGATATTTTTTTTAGACCAGAGGAAAGAGTGCCTCCTACTGACCCTCCAACAACACTTCCAGCAGCATCTGGTCTCCCAGACAGGGACTGACCAGGACCAAGTGTAGACTACTGCTGAGTGTACTGGTAAAGTACAGGACTGACTGAATGGTTGGCTGACTGGACTGACTGAACTGACTGGACTGACTGACTGACTGATTGGCTGCACTGACTGATTGGCTGACTGATTGACTGTCTAACTGAGCGACTGACTGGCTGGCTGGCTGGCTGACTGGCTGGCTGACTGGCTGACTGTCTGTCTGGTTAGCTGACTAGCTGATGGGTTGACTGGTTGACTGACTGACTGGCTGGCTGGCTGACTGGCTGACTGATTGACTGTCTAACTGGTTGACTGGCTGGCTGCCTGACTGGCTGGCTGACTGGTTGACTGGCTGACTGACTGGTTGGTTGGCTGGCTGGCTGACTGGCTGGCTGACTGTCTGTCTGTCTGGTTGGCTGGCTGATTGACTGTCTGTCTAACTGAGCGACTGGCTGGCTGACTGGTTGACAGGCTGTACTTTGATGTGATGGTTTGAGGGCAGAAGAGAAACCCGCGAGGAGGGTGACGTTTTTTGAGAAATAACAGATGGATCTTCCCTTCTCCCAGAATGAATGAATCTGGCAGAGAGAGAGAGAGAGAGGAAAGGGGATACCTAGAGAGAGAGAGGGGAAAGGGGATACCTAGAGAGAGAGAGGAAAGGGGATACCTAGAGAGAGAGAGAGGAAAGGGGATACCTAGAGAGAGAGAGAGAGGAAAGGGGATACCTAGAGAGAGAGAGAGGAAAGGGGATACCCAGAGAGAGAGAGAGAGGAAAGGGGATACCCAGAGCAAGAGAGAGAGGAAAGGGGATACCTAGAGAGAGAGAGAGGAAAGGGGATACCTAGAGAGAGAGAGAGGAAATGGGATACCTAGAGAGAGAGAGGAAAGGGGATACCTAGAGAGAGAGAGAGGAAAGGGGATACCTAGAGAGAGAGAGAGGAAAGGGGATACCTAGAGAGAGAGGGGAAAGGGGATACCTAGAGAGAGAGAGAGAAAAGGGGATACCAAGAGAGAGAGAGAGGAAAGGGGATACCTAGAGAGAGAGAGATGAAAGAGGATACCTAGAGAGAGAGAGAGGAAAGGGGATACCTAGTCAGTTGTACAACTGAATGCATTCAACTGAAATGTGTATTCCGTATTCAACCCAACCCCTCTGAATCAGAGAGGTGTGGAGGGAGAGAGAAAGCGAAAGCAAAAGAAAGAAAGAGAGATAGGGTTGTAACCCTGTAATGTCAGAGAGAGAGAGCGAGAGAGAGAGAGAGAGAGGGGGAGAAAGAGAGAGAGAGAGAGAGAGAGAGAGAGAGAGAGAGAGAGAGGGAGAGGGGCGACAGAGACAAAGTCAGAGACAAAGTCAGAGACAAAGACAGAGAGAGACAGACAGATAGGGTTGTAACCTGTGATGTCAGAGAGAGAGAGAAAGAGAAAGCGAAAGATAGAAAGAGAGATAGGGTTGTAGCCTGTAATGTCAGAGAGAGAGAGAGAGAGATATACTAAACTAAAACTCTTTAACATTATCCTTAGCTCTGGCATCTTCCACCAATATTTGGAACCACGGACTGATCACCCCAATCCACAAAAGTGGAGACAAATTTGACCCCAATAACTACCGTGGAATATGCGTCAACAGTAACCTTGGGAAAATCCTCTGCATTATCATTAACAGCAGACTGGTATATTTACTCAATGAAAACAATGTACTGAGCAAATGTCAAATTGGCTTTTTACCAAATTACCATACAACATACCATGTATTCACCCTGCACACCCTAATTGACAACCAAACACACCAAAACAAAGGCAAAGTCTTCACATGCTTTGTTAATTTCATAAAAGCCTTCGACTCAATTTGGCATGAGAGTCTGCTATACAAATTGATGGAAAGTGGTGTTGGGGGTAAAACATACGACATTATAAAATCCATGTACACAAACAACAAGTGTGCGGCAAAAAACACACACATTTCTTCACACAGGGTCGTGGGGTTAGACAGGGATGCAGCTTAAGCCCCACCCTCTTCAACATATATATCAACGAATTGGCGCGGGCACTAGAAAAGTCTGCAGCACTCGGCCTCACCCTACTAGAATCCGAAGTTAAATGTCTACTGTTTGCTGATGATCTGGTGCTTCTGTTATCAACCAAGGAGGGCCTCCAGCAGCACCTAGATCTTCTGCACAGATTATGTCAGACCTGGGCCCTGACAGTAAATCTCAGTAAGATCAAAATAATGGTGTTCCAAAAAAAGTCCAGTCACCAGGACCACAAATACAAATTCCATCCAGACACTGTTGCCCTAGAGCACACAAAAAACTATACATACCTTGGCCTAAACATCAGCGGCACAGGTAACTTCCACAAAGCTGTGAACGATCTGAGAGACAAGGCAAGAAGGGCATTCTATGCCATCAAAAGGAACATCAATTTCAACATACCAATTAGGATCTGGCTAAAAATACTTGAATCAGTCATAGAGCCCATTGCCCTTTATGGTTGTGAGGTCTGGGGTCTGCTCACCAACCAACACAAACACCAAATCGAGACAGAATTCTGCAAAAATATCCTCCGTGTACAACGTAGAACACCAAATAATGCATGCAGAGCAGAATTAGGCCGATACCCACTAATTATCAAAATCCAGAAAAGAGCTGTTAAATTCTACAACCAACTAAAAGGAAGCGATTCCCAAACCTTCCATAACAAAGCTATCACCTACAGAGAGATGAACCTGGAGAAGAGTCCCCTAAGCAAGCTGGTCCTGGGGCTCTGTTCACAAACCCAAACACACCCTACAGAGCCCCAGGACAGCAGCACAATTAGACCCAACCAAATCATGAGAAAACAAAAAGATAATTACTTGACACATTGGAAAGAATTAACAAAAAAACAGAGCAAACTAGAAGGCTATTTGGCCCTAAACAGAGAGTACACAGCGGCAGAATACCTGTCCACTGTCACTGACCCAAACTTAAGGAAAGCTTTGACTATGTACACACTTAGTGAGCATAACCTTGCTATTGAGAATGCCGCCGCAGACAGACCTGGCTCTAGAGAGAAGACAGGCTATGTGCATACTGCCCACAAAATTAGGTGGAAACTGAGCTGCACTTCCTAACCTCCTGCCAAATGTATGACCACATTAGAGAGACATGTTTCCCTCAGATTACACAGATCCACAAAGAATTCGAAAACAAATCCAATTTTGATAAACTCCCATATCTACTGGGTGAAATTCCACAGTGTGCCATCGCAGCAGCACAATTTGTGACCTGTTGCCACAAGAGAAGGGCTACCAGTGAAGAACAAACACCATTGTAAATTCAACCCATATTTATGCTTATTTATTTTCCCTTGTGTACTTGAACCATTTGTACATTGTTACAACACTGTATATATATATATATATATATATATATATATATATATATATATATATATATATATATATATATAATATGACATGAGAGAAAGACAGAGAGAGAGAGAGAGACAGAGACAGACAGACAGACAGACAGACAGACAGGGTTGTAACCTGTGATGTCAGAGAGAGAATTGACTGATTGGCTGGAGGGGAAGTTAAACAACAGAGAGAGAGAGAGACATTCCAAATGATCAGCCTATTTGACTACGGGCCAGAAGAAGTGCACACTGAAGATAACGCGGTGTTATTTGGGAAGCGGACATACAGTATAAACATACTGTACCAATCAGAATGCTGCTTTCTCATTAGAGTTGAAATGACTGATCCTGCTTTGTTGTGAACGGGGAAGGGCATGTCAGATTGGTGGCTTTGTCTTTCATTTCTATATATCAGGTTATGTCTCTCTTTCACACACACACACACACACACACACACACACACACACACACACACACACACACACACACACACACACACACACACACACACACACACACACACACACACACACACACACACACACACACACACACACACACACACACACCACCACCCTGGATGGTTCCGACCTAGAATATGTGGACATCTATAAATACCTAGGTGTCTGGCTAGACTGTAAACTCTCCTTCCAGACTCATATTAAACATCTCCAATCCAAAATCAAATCTAGAATCGTCTTTCTATTTCGCAACAAAAGCCTCCTTCACTCACGCCGCCAAACTTACCCTAGTAAAACTGACTATCCTACCGATCCTCGACTTCGGCATTGTCATTTGGAAAATAGCCTCCAACACTCTACTCAGCAAACTGGATGCAGTTTATCACAGTGCCATCCGTTTTGTTACTTAAGCACCTTATACCACCCACCACTGTGACCTGTATGCTCTAGTCGGCTGGACTGCGAGCCTACCTGGTTAAATAAAGGTGAAATTAAATAAAACACACACACACACACACACACACACACACACACACTCTAATATGCTCTGTCTCTTCTTAAGTCTCTCCTCCCTGTGTCCCCCGTCACTCTTGAAACACCAGACGGTGTTGAAAGGGTTTTGTCTTTGATATCACTGCTGTCACAACAGTTGTAAAGTGACTAGATGAAAAGTGATATTTTTGTCTTCTTCTCCTTCTCCTTCTCAGTAGGACAGAGCGCCTGTCTAAATGACATGTCTCTTCCTACTCAGTAGGACAGAGCGCCTGTCTAAATGACATGTCTCCTCCTACTCAGTAGGACAGAGCGCCTGTCTAAAGGACATGTCTCCTCCTACTCAGTAGGACAGAGCGCCTGTCTAAATGACATGTCTCCTCCTACTCAGTAGGACAGAGCGCCTGTCTAAAGGACATGTCTCCTCCTACTCAGTAGGACAGAGCGCCTGTCTAAATGACATGTCTCCTACTCAGTAGGACAGAGCGCCTGTCTAAATGACATGTCTCCTCCTACTCAGTAGGACAGAGCGCCTGTCTAAAGGACATGTCTCCTCCTACTCAGTAGAAGGACAGAGCGCCTGTCTAAAGGACATGTCTCCTCCTACTCAGTAGAAGGACAGAGCGCCTGTCTTAAGGACATGTCTCCTCCTACTCAGTAGAAGGACAGGGCACCTGTCTAAAGGACATGTCTCCTCCTACTCAGTAGAAGGACAGAGCGCCTGTCTTAAGGACATGTCTCCTCCTACTCAGTAGTAGGACAGAGCGCCTGTCAAAAGGACATGTCTCCTCCTACTCAGTAGGACAGAGCACCTGTCAAAAGGACATGTCTCCATATGCGTTCATGATGCATGAAGCCTTGGTTTGATGTTTGATAGCTATTTGATAGCTGTTTGATAGCTGTTTGATAGCTGAACCTTAGCATGTCTACCTGTGTCTAGTTGGAGCTTGTCGATTATAAATCCGTTATGGGCCAACCTAAGAGTCTAGAAAAAGGCACAAAGCTGACGCACACCCAAACATGTTTTGTAGAGGAGCTGACTAACGGAGAATAAACTACAAGAAACCTCCGATAAAATGGGACGAGGAATAGAGGATGAACGGGATCTGAGAATAAAGGACAAGAAACCTCCGATAAAATGGGACGAGGAATAGAGGATGAACGGGATCTGAGAATAAAGGACAAGAAACCTCCGATAAGATAGGATGAGGAATAGAGGATGAACGGGATCTGAGAATAAAGGACAAGAAACCTCCGATAAAATGGGACGAGGAATAGAGGATGAACGGGATCTGAGAATAACCAAAGGTGGCTCTGTTAACTCCAGTTATAAGTTAACGGGTGGTATACTCACCGGTGTTAATCGTCAAGACGATAGCATGGTCTGTATCTTATTGGTCTATTCTGACAGTGAAAAAAAGAGAAAAGGATCTGACATCCTGTTACTCTTCTGCCTCTACTTCTTAATTCCAGTGACAAGCAAAGGCAGACAATATCACAATCACACTTATTGGGCTTATAGAGATGCTCCTGTACTTTTGTAAGTAAGGTAAATGTAAGATAATTAAGGTAATTAAGTAAGGTAAGTCAGGTAATTCTGGAAGTAGTGCTCTCGAGCCAAAAGAGGTCCTCGAAAATTGCCTACTACAACACATGTGTGCAGATATCAACTCAAATCAAATTTTATTAGTCACATGCGCCGAATACAACAGGTGTAGTAGACCTTACAGTGAAATGCTTACTGACAAGCTCCTAACCAACAATGTAGTTTTAAAAATTACGAATAAGAATAAGAAATAAAAGTAACAAGTAGTTAAAGAGCAGCAGTAAAATAACAATAGCGAGATACAGTTGGTACCGGTGCAGAGTCAATGTGCAGGGGCACCGGTTAGTCGAGGTAATTAAGGTAATGTGTACATACATGTAGGTAGAGTTATTAAAGTGACTATGCATAGAGGATAATAACAGAGAGTAGCAGTGGCATTAAAATAGGGGGGGGACAAAGCAAATAGTCTGGGGAGTCATTTAATTAGATGTTCAGGAGTCTTATGGCTTGGGGGTTAAATTAGGAGGCTGCAGATTGGACAGAACAAAGCAGCAATGATTGTTTTAAGGTGGAGATATGGTTCTTCTGTTGTTGTCATGCGCAATGTTCTTGGTCGGTCATCAATCAACAAGATAATTGGGGAAAAAAACATGCTTATTTTATTTCACACTGTACACCATTTAAAACTCTATTCACGACAGTATTCAATTCATCTGAGCAAACCAGAAACCTTTCAATATGTAAATTAAAATAATACTTTATACATTAGGACCATTTAAATATAATAAATTGGAATATTTGGTGTTAGTTTATTATGTGTTTATATGTGAAAACGTGATCGTATTATAAGTTGCATTTTAATGTTTAAAGATTCTTGAAAGATTAGTCCAAATAAGGACTAAAAGAGAACCTAATAAAAATAAAATAAAATGTCAAGGAGCTGAATCTCATAGGCTGGAACTCAAATTGCTAAGGGGCTGGCCCACGTGGGGGGAATGGAAAGGAAACAGCGCAGAAAAAACTTTCAGGAAACAGTTGCTTTCAAACTAATGATTTCATTGCTAATTTAGTCAAGACATACATTTTCCTCATAGATTCTGCATGTATGAACTACACATTGACACATCCAGCCCAGAAAGGGAAGATGTTGCAGAGTACCGGAGCATGTCTTTAACCATGACACATCCAGCCCAAAACGGGAAGATGTCGCAGAGTACCGGAGCATGTCTTTAATCATGACACATCCAGCCCAAAACGGGAAGATGTCGCAGAGTACCGGAGTATGTCTATAACCATGACACATCCAGACCAAAACGGGAAGATGTAGCAGAGTACCGGAGCATGTCTATAACCATGACACATCCAGCCCAAAACGGGAAGATGTAGCAGAGTACCGGAGCATGTCTTTAATCATGACACATCCAGCCCAAAACGGGAAGATGTCGCAGAGTACCGGAGCATGTCTTTAATCATTACACATCCAGCCCAAAACGGGAAGATGTCGCAGAGTACCCGGAGCATGTCTTTAATCATGACACATCCAGCCCAAAACGGGAAGATGTCGAAGAGTACCGGAGCATGTCTACAACTATATATCACCTTTAAAAGTCTGAACAGTATCTAATATTAGCAGACTAGCACTGTGTGTTACTCAGTCATTCTTCGGGCCTGTGTCACTCGGCACTGGTGGATTTGACTGTTAAGTATTGACTTTTTGATTGTTTCAGTGACAAACTATCTCTGTTTACAGTTAGCCTATCTAATCTTAGCAAGTAGCATTGTGAACAGAGAGCATCAGGGGAGCTCAAACCCAGCATTGCTGTTGGTGCCTCAGTCTCCGTGACTCATCAATGTCTCTGTGTTGAGCTAATTACACTTCAACAGGTGCCGCTTTGTCCTTATCCCTGACGCCATCTGTAGAACATCTAGTGTGTTGTGTTCTAATTCTCCCAACGTGTTCTCTATCATATCTGGTGTTGTGTTCTAATTCTCCCAACGTGTTCCATATCATACCTGGTGTTGTGTTCTAATTCTCCCAACGTGTTCCATATCATACCTTGTTTTGTGTTCTAATTCTCCCAACGTGTTCCATATCATACCTGGTGTTGTGTTCTAATTCTCCCAACGTGTTCCATATCATACCTTGTTTTGTGTTCTAATTCTCCCAACGTGTTCCATATCATACCTGGTGTTGTGTTCTAATTCTCCATACCTGGTGTTGTGTTCTAATTCTCCCAACGTGTTCTCTATCATATCTGGTGTTGTGTTCTAATTCTATCATATCTGGTGTTGTGTTCTAATTCTCCCAACGTGTTCTCTATCATATCTGGTGTTGTGTTCTAATTCTCCCAACGTGTTCCATATCATACCTGGTGTTGTGTTCCATATCAATTCTCCCAACGTGTTCTCTATCATATCTGGTGTTGTGTTCTAATTCTCCCAACGTGTTCCATATCATACCTGGTGTTGTGTTCTAATTCTCCCAATGTGTTCTCTATCATACCTGGTGTTGTGTTCTAATTCTCCCAACGTGTTCTCTATCATGTTCCATATCATACCTGGTGTTGTGTTCTAATTCTCCAATGTGTTCTCTATCATACGTGTTCCATATCGTACCTGGTGTTGTGTTCTAATTCTCCCAATGTGTTCCATATCATACCTGGTGTTGTGTTCTAATTCTCCCAACGTGTTCTCTATCATATCTGGTGTTGTGTTCTAATTCTCCCAACGTGTTCCATATCATACCTGGTGTTTTGTTCTAATTCTCCCAACGTGTTCTCTATCATTCTAATTCTCCCTAATTCTCCCAACGTGTTCTCTATCATATGTTCTCTATCCCAACGTGTTCCATATCATACCTGGTGTTGTGTTCTAATTCTCCCAACGTGTTCCATATCGTACCTGGTGTTGTGTTCTAATTCTCCCAATGTGTTCTCTATCATATCTGGTGTTGTGTTCTAATTCTCCCAATGTGTTCCATATCATACCTGGTGTTGTGTTCTAATTCTCCCAACGTGTTCTCTATCATATCTGGTGTTGTGTTCTAACTCTCCCAACGTGTTCTCTATCATATCTGGTGTTGTGTTCTAATTCTCCCAACGTGTTCCATATCGTACCTGGTGTTGTGTTCTAATTCTCCCAATGTGTTCTCTATCATATCTGGTGTTGTGTTCTAATTCTCCCAACGTGTTCTCTATCATACCTGGTGTTGTGTTCTAATTCTCCCAATGTGTTCTCTATCATATCTGGTGTTGTGTTCTAATTCTCCCAACGTGTTCTCTATCATATCTGGTGTTGTGTTCTAATTCTCCCAACGTGTTCCATATCGTACCTGGTGTTGTGTTCTAATTCTCCCAATATGTTCTCTATCATATCTGTTGTTGTGTTCTAATTCTCCCAACGTGTTCTCTATCATACCTGGTGTTGTGTTCTAATTCTCCCAACGTGTTCTCTATCATACCTGGTGTTGTGTTCTAATTCTCCCAACGTGTTCTCTATCATATCTGGTGTTGTGTTCTAATTCTCCCAACGTGTTCCATATCATACCTGGTGTTGTGTTCTAATTCTCCCAATGTGTTCCATATCGTACCTGGTGTTGTGTTCTAATTCTCCCAATGTGTTCTCTATCATATCTGGTGTTGTGTTCTAATTCTCCCAACGTGTTCCATATCGTACCTGGTGTTGTGTTCTAATTCTCCCAACGTGTTTCATATCGTACCTGGTGTTGTGTTCTAATTCTCCCAACGTGTTCCATATCATACCTGGTGTTGTGTTCTAATTCTCCCAACGTGTTCTCTATCATATCTGGTGTTGTGTTCTAATTTTCCCAACGTGTTCCATATCATATCTGGTGTTGTGTTCTAATTCTCCCAACGTGTTCTCTATCATATCTGGTGTTGTGTTCTAATTCTCCCAACGTGTTCCATATCATACCTGGTGTTGTGTTCTAATTCTCCCAACGTGTTCCATATCATATCTGGTGTTGTGTTCTAATTCTCCCAACGTGTTCTCTATCATACCTGGTGTTGTGTTCTAATTCTCCCAATGTGTTCTCTATCATACCTGGTGTTGTGTTCTAATTCTCCCAACGTGTTCCATATCATATCTGGTGTTGTGTTCTAATTCTCCCAATGTGTTCCATATCATACCTGGTGTTGTGTTCTAATTCTCCCAACGTGTTCTCTATCATACCTGGTGTTGTGTTCTAATTCTCCCAATGTGTTCCATATCATATCTGGTGTTGTGTTCTAATTCTCCCAACGTGTTCCATATCATACCTGGTGTTGTGTTCTAATTCTCCCAATGTGTTCTCTATCATACCTGGTGTTGTGTTCTAATTCTCCCAACGTGTTCTCTATCATATCTGGTGTTGTGTTCTAATTCTCCCAACGTGTTCCATATCATACCTGGTGTTGTGTTCTAATTCTCCCAATGTGTTCTCTATCATACCTGGTGTTGTGTTCTAATTCTCCCAACGTGTTCTCTATCATACCTGGTGTTGTGTTCTAATTCTCCCAACGTGTTCTCTATCATATCTGGTGTTGTGTTCTAATTCTCCCAACGTGTTCTCTATCATATCTGGTGTTGTGTTCTAATTCTCCCAACGTGTTCCATATCGTACC
This sequence comes from Oncorhynchus clarkii lewisi, assembly GCF_045791955.1. Lineage (NCBI taxonomy): Eukaryota > Metazoa > Chordata > Actinopteri > Salmoniformes > Salmonidae > Oncorhynchus > Oncorhynchus clarkii. The sequence goes on from NC_092160.1 coordinate 38,727,122, forward strand.
TGGTGTTGTGTTCTAATTCTCCCAATGTGTTCTCTATCATATCTGGTGTTGTGTTCTAATTCTCCCAATGTGTTCCATATCATACCTGGTGTTGTGTTCTAATTCTCCCAACGTGTTCTCTATCATATCTGGTGTTGTGTTCTAATTCTCCCAACGTGTTCCATATCATACCTGGTGTTTTGTTCTAATTCTCCCAACGTGTTCTCTATCATACCTGGTGTTGTGTTCTAATTCTCCCAATGTGTTCTCTATCATATCTGGTGTTGTGTTCTAATTCTCCCAATGTGTTCTCTATCATACCTGGTGTTGTGTTCTAATTCTCCCAACGTGTTCTCTATCATACCTGGTGTTGTGTTCTAATTCTCCCAACGTGTTCTCTATCATATCTGGTGTTGTGTTCTAATTCTCCCAACGTGTTCTCTATCATATCTGGTGTTGTGTTCTAATTCTCCCAATGTGTTCTATCATACCTGGTGTTGTGTTCTAATTCTCCCAACGTGTTCCATATCATACCTGGTGTTGTGTTCTAATTCTCCCAACGTGTTCCATATCATACCTGGTGTTGTGTTCTAATTCTCCCAACGTGTTCCATATCGTACCTGGTGTTGTGTTCTAATTCTCCCAACGTGTTCCATATCATATCTGGTGTTGTGTTCTAATTCTCCCAACGTGTTCCATATCATACCTGGTGTTGTGTTCTAATTCTCCCAATGTGTTCCATATCATATCTGGTGTTGTGTTCTAATTCTCCCAACGTGTTCCATATCATACCTGGTGTTGTGTTCTAATTCTCCCAATGTGTTCTCTATCATACCTGGTGTTGTGTTCTAATTCTCCCAACGTGTTCTCTATCATATCTGGTGTTGTGTTCTAATTCTCCCAACGTGTTCCATATCATACCTGGTGTTGTGTTCTAATTCTCCCAATGTGTTCTCTATCATACCTGGTGTTGTGTTCTAATTCTCCCAACGTGTTCTCTATCATATCTGGTGTTGTGTTCTAATTCTCCCAACGTGTTCTCTATCATATCTGGTGTTGTGTTCTAATTCTCCCAACGTGTTCTCTATCATACCTGGTGTTGTGTTCTAATTCTCCCAACGTGTATCATACCTATCATATCTGGTGTTGTGTTCTAATTCTCCCAACGTGTTCCATATCGTACCTGGTGTTGTGTTCTAATTCTCCCAATGTGTTCTCTATCATATCTGGTGTTGTGTTCTAATTCTCCCAATGTGTTCCATATCATACCTGGTGTTGTGTTCTAATTCTCCCAACGTGTTCTCTATCATATCTGGTGTTGTGTTCTAACTCTCCCAACGTGTTCTCTATCATATCTGGTGTTGTGTTCTAATTCTCCCAACGTGTTCCATATCGTACCTGGTGTTGTGTTCTAATTCTCCCAATGTGTTCTCTATCATATCTGGTGTTGTGTTCTAATTCTCCCAACGTGTTCTCTATCATACCTGGTGTTGTGTTCTAATTCTCCCAATGTGTTCTCTATCATATCTGGTGTTGTGTTCTAATTCTCCCAACGTGTTCTCTATCATATCTGGTGTTGTGTTCTAATTCTCCCAACGTGTTCCATATCGTACCTGGTGTTGTGTTCTAATTCTCCCAATATGTTCTCTATCATATCTGTTGTTGTGTTCTAATTCTCCCAACGTGTTCTCTATCATACCTGGTGTTGTGTTCTAATTCTCCCAACGTGTTCTCTATCATACCTGGTGTTGTGTTCTAATTCTCCCAACGTGTTCTCTATCATATCTGGTGTTGTGTTCTAATTCTCCCAACGTGTTCCATATCATACCTGGTGTTGTGTTCTAATTCTCCCAATGTGTTCCATATCGTACCTGGTGTTGTGTTCTAATTCTCCCAATGTGTTCTCTATCATATCTGGTGTTGTGTTCTAATTCTCCCAACGTGTTCCATATCGTACCTGGTGTTGTGTTCTAATTCTCCCAACGTGTTTCATATCGTACCTGGTGTTGTGTTCTAATTCTCCCAACGTGTTCCATATCATACCTGGTGTTGTGTTCTAATTCTCCCAACGTGTTCTCTATCATATCTGGTGTTGTGTTCTAATTTTCCCAACGTGTTCCATATCATATCTGGTGTTGTGTTCTAATTCTCCCAACGTGTTCTCTATCATATCTGGTGTTGTGTTCTAATTCTCCCAACGTGTTCCATATCATACCTGGTGTTGTGTTCTAATTCTCCCAACGTGTTCCATATCATATCTGGTGTTGTGTTCTAATTCTCCCAACGTGTTCTCTATCATATCTGGTGTTGTGTTCTAATTCTCCCAATGTGTTCTCTATCATATCTGGTGTTGTGTTCTAATTCTCCCAACGTGTTCTCTATCATATCTGGTGTTGTGTTCTAATTCTCCCAACGTGTTCTCTATCATACCTGGTGTTGTGTTCTAATTCTCCCAATGTGTTCTCTATCATACCTGGTGTTGTGTTCTAATTCTCCCAACGTGTTCCATATCATATCTGGTGTTGTGTTCTAATTCTCCCAATGTGTTCCATATCATACCTGGTGTTGTGTTCTAATTCTCCCAACGTGTTCTCTATCATATCTGGTGTTGTGTTCTAATTCTCCCAATGTGTTCTCTATCATATCTGGTGTTGTGTTCTAATTCTCCCAACGCGTTCTCTATCATATCTGGTGTTGTGTTCTAATTCTCCCAATGTGTTCTCTATCATATCTGGTGTTGTGTTCTAATTCTCCCAACGTGTTCTCTATCATATCTGGTGTTGTGTTCTAATTCTCCCAACGTGTTCTCTATCATATCTGGTGTTGTGTTCTAATTCTCCCAACGTGTTCCATATCATATCTGGTGTTGTGTTCTAATTCTCCCAACGTGTTCCATATCATATCTGGTGTTGTGTTCTAATTCTCCCAACGTGTTCCATATCATACCTGGTGTTGTGTTCCAATTCTCCCAATGTGTTCTCTATCATATCTGGTGTTGTGTTCTAATTCTCCCAACGTGTTCCATATCATATCTGGTGTTGTGTTCTAATTCTCCCAACGTGTTCCATATCATATCTGGTGTTGTGTTCTAATTCTCCCAACGTGTTCCATATCATATCTGGTGTTGTGTTCTAATTCTCCCAACGTGTTCCATATCGTACCTGGTGTGGTAATGTTCCAATTCTCTGTCTCATCCTGACGAGACACCCACTCTTTGTCACGCTAATTAGCCAGCAATAGTCAGATCCACCTCCCATAATGCAACACTCAGCTCTACCCAGGTCTTTACAAGAAGAGACAGAGAGGAGGACAGGAGGAGGAGGAGGAGGAGGAGGAAGAGGAGGAGGAAGAAAGGAGAAGGAATGAAGGACAAGAGAAATATGACAAGCTCATGTGTCAGAAAGCTTTAGAGGACACTGAATAAAATTAAGGATTGTTCTGCTCTCGTCAGCACTCCTGCTCTCCCTCGCTTGGCTACTTTATCATTCAGGGGGACTGGTTTTGCTGTGTGCTCTCACACGCTCTGTTTGTGGCGTATGTGGTGTGTGTGTGTGCGGTGTGTTTGTTGGTGTGTGTGGGTGTGTATCTGTGGTGTGTAGATAGATGCAGTCCCACTGTTTGTCTTCAGAATATTGAAGAAAATACAGAGTGATGCTGTAAGTTGCCTAAATTCTAGACCTCAGCTGAATTTTGTAAATTAATGGTGTGGCTGTTGAACAAGTTGAGGAGACTAAATGACTTGTTGTTAGCTTAGATTTTAAACTGTCATGGTCAAAACATATATATTTATTGGTTGTAAAAGGAAGAGGTAAGACAATGAAGGGATCAAATCAAATGCTGAATACAACAGGTGTAGTAGACCTTACAGTGAAATGCTGAATACAACAGGTGAAGTAGACCTTACAGTGAAATGCTGAATACAACAGGTGTAGTAGACCTCACAGTGAACTGCTGAATACAACAGGTGTTGTAGACCTCACAGTGAAATGCTGAATACAACAGGTGTAGTAGACCTTACAGTGAAATGCTGAATACAACAGGTGGAGTAGACCTCACAGTGAAATGCTGAATACAACAGGTGTAGTAGACCTCACAGTGTAGTAGACCTCACAGTGAAATGCTGAATACAACAGGTGTTGTAGACCTCACAGTGAAATGCTGAATACAACAGGTGTAGTAGACCTTACAGTGAAATGCTGAATACAACAGGTGTAGTAGACCTTACAGTTAAATGCTGAATACAACAGGTGTAGGTAGACCTTACAGTAAAATGCTGAATACAACAGGTGTAGTAGACCTGACAGTGAAATGCTGAATACAACAGGTGGAGTAGACCTCACAGTGAAATGCTGAATACAACAGGTGTAGTAGACCTCATAGTGTAGTAGACCTCACAGTGAAATGCTGAATACAACAGGTGTAGTAGACCTTACAGTGAAATGCTGAATACAACAGGTGTAGTAGACCTCACAGTGAAATGCTGAATACAACAGGTGTAGTAGACCTTACAGTGAAATGCTGAATACAACAGGTGTAGTAGACCTCACAGTGAAATGCTGAATACAACAGGTGTAGTAGACCTTACAGTTAAATGCTGAATACAACAGGTGTAGTAGACCTTACAGTGAAATGCTGAATACAACAGGTGTAGTAGACCTTACAGTTTAATGTTTACTTACAGGCTCTAACCAATAGTGCAAAAAAAGGTTTTTAGGTGAACAACAGGTAGGTAAAGAAATAAAACAACAGTAAAAAGACAGGCTATATACAGTAGAGAGGCTATATACAGTAGAGAGGCTATATACAGTAGAGAGGCTATATACAGTAGAGAGGCTATATACAGTAGAGAGGCTATATGCAGTAGAGATGCTATATACAGTAGAGAGGCTATATGCAGTAGAGAGGCTATATACAGTAGAGAGGCTACATACAGACACCGGTTAGTCAGGCTGATTGGGGTAGTATGTACATGTAGATATGGTTAAAGTGACTATGCATGGATGATGAACAGAGAGTAGCGGTAGCGTTAAAGAGGGGTTGGCGGGTGGTGGGTGGCGGGACACAATGCAGATAGCCCGGTTAGCCAATGTGTGGGAGTATGGCTGCCATTTTACAGGAAATCTAATATTAAAATAAGTCTCGAGGTTTTGCTCGCCTGAGGTAGAGTACCTCATGATAAGCTGTAGACCACACTATTTAACAAGAGAGTTCTCATCTATATTTTTTGTAGCAGTCTATGTACCACCACAAACCGACGAGCTGCATAAAGAAACAAGAAAATGCTCATCCAAAGGCGGCGCTCCTAGTGGCCGGGGACTTTAATGCAGGCAAACTATAATCTGTTTTACCTCATTTCTACCAGCATTTCACATGTGCAAATCTGACCATAACTCTATCCGCCTGATTCCTACTTACAAGCAAAAACTAATGCAGGAAGCACCAAATCAAATCAAATGTTATTGGTCACATACAAGTGTTTAGCAGATGTTATTACAAGTGTAGTGAAATGCTTGTGCTTCTAGTTCCGACAGTGCAGCAATATCTAACAAGTAATATCTAACATTTTCACAACATATACCCAATACACACATCTTGTCACGAGTCCGACCGAGGGTGGTTCCCCTTCCGGGGCGGGTGGCGCTCGGCGGTCGTCGTCACCGGCCTATTAGCTGCCACTGATTGTTTTTCCTCCCGCTCCTTGTAATGTTTATTGGTAGCACCTGTTTATGTATGATTAGTTTGTCTTTATTAGACAGCCTGGTTGTTGTGCGGGATTATTTCAGTGTAACCTTCGGCTCTGTTGTAGAGGTACGTGTTAGTGCCTGGTCGTGATTTTTCCGTTCTACATTTTGATTCCCTGTGTTTGGGAACGTCACTATTGTGAGCACCCTGTGGTGCGTTGGTGCTATTAAAGACGCACAGCATTGAACTCTCTGTCTCCTGCGTTTGACTCCACACCCACGACACCCGGAGCATTACACATCTAAAGTAAAGGAATGGAATTAAGAATATATAAATATTTGGACGAGCAATGTCAGAGCAGCATAGACTAAGATACAGTAGAATAGGATAGAATACATTATATACATATGAGATGAATAATGCAAAATATGTCAACATTATTAAAGTGACTAGTGTTCCATTTATTAAAGTGGCCAATGATATCAAGTCTGTATGTATGTATGGCAGCAGACTCTCTGTGCTAGTGATGGCTGTTTAACAGTCTGATGGCCTTGGGATAGAAGCTGTTTTTCAGTCTCTCGGCCCCAGCTTCGATGCACCTGTACTGATCTCGGTTGTGGGCGGTTCCAATGACTTGCGCAATATGGAAGTGGTCAGATGACACAGATGCTAAACTACATGACTGTTTTGCTAGCACAGACTAGAATATGTTCTGCGATTCTTCCAATCGCATTGAGGAGTACACCACATCAGTCACTGGCTTCATCAATAAGTGCATCGATGATGTCATCCCCCACAGTGACTGTACGTACATACCCCAACCAGAAGCCATGAATTACATGCAACATACACACTGAGCTAAAGGCTAGAGCTGCCGCTTTCAAGGAGCAGGACTCTAACCTGGATAATTATAAGAAATCCCCCTATGCCCTCCGACAAACCATCAAACAGGCAAAGCATCAATACAGGACTAAGATTGAATCGTACTACACCGGCTCCGACGTTTGTCAGAGGATTGCAAACCATTACGGACTACAAAGGGAAGCAGAGCCGCGAGCTGCCCAGTGACACAAGCCTATCAGACTAGCAAAATTACTTCTAGACGCGTTTTGAGCGAAGCAACAATGAAGCGTGCATGAGAGCACCAGCTGTTCCGGACGACTGTGTGATCACACTCTCCACATCGAATGTGAGTAAGACAGGTCAAAATTCACAGGGCCAGACGGATTACCAGGACTAATACTCCGAGCATGCGCTGACCAACTGGCAAGTAACTTCACTGACATTTTCGACCTCTCCCTGACCTAGTCTGTAATACCAACATGCTTTAAGGAGACCTCCATAGACCCTGTGCACAAGAACACCAAGATAACCTGCCTAAATGACTACCAACCGATAGCACTCACATCTGTAGCCTAGTGCTTTGAAAGGCTGGTCATGGCTCACATCAACACCATTATCCCAGAAACCCTAGACCCACTCCAATTTGCAGTTAATAAAATGGCTACCCAGTCTATTTGCATTAACCCCCACCCCTCACACACACTTTTACGCTGCATCTACTCTCTGTTTATTATCTATCTTTACCTCTACTTACAGTACCAGTCAAAAGTTTGGACACACCTACTCATTCAAGGGTTTGTCTTTATTTGTACTATTTTCTACATTGTAGAATAATGGTGAAATAACACATATGGAATCATGTCGTAACCAAAAAATTGTTAAACACAGGTAGTAACATAGCTCTTTTTTCCTTCAGGATAGATAATAATAATAATAATAATAATAGTTATACCACGACTACTAATAATAACAATAATAATAATAGTAATAATAATAATAATACAAATAATTATAATAAGAGTGATAATAATACTAATAATAATACGAGTAACAATAACAATAATAATAACAACAATAATAAGAGTAATATCAATAATAAAAATAATAAGAGTAATAATAACAATAATAATAAGAGTAATAATAACAATAATAATAACAACAATAATAAGAGTAATATCAATAATACAAATAATAAGAGTAATAATAACAATAATAATACGAGTAATAATAACAACAATAATAATAACAACTCTAATAATAATACCAGTAATAATACAATAATAACAAGAGTAATAATAACAACAACAATAATAACAACAACAATAATAATAACAACAATAATAATAACAACAATAATAATAATACCAGTAATAATACAATAATAACAGGAGTAATAATAACAACAACAATAATAATAACAACAATAATAATAACAACTATAATAATAATACCAGTAATAATACAATAATAACAGGAGTAATAATAACAAAAACAATAATAATAATTCTAATAATATAACAACAATAATAATAATACTAATGATACAACAACAATAATAATAAGATGAGTAATAATCATAATAATAATAAGAGTAATAATAACAACAATAATAATAATAATAGTATTCATATTAATAATAATAATAATAAGAGTAATAATAACAACAACAATAATAATAATATGAGTAATAATCATAATAATAATAAGAGTAATAATAACAACAATAATAATAATGATAGTATTCATATTAATAATAATGGTAATTTACAACATTAACAATGTCTACACTGTATTTCAGATCAATTTGATGTTATTTTGATGGCCCCAAAAATGGTTTTCTTTCAAAAACAAAGACATTTCTAAGTGACCCCAAACTTTTGAACGGTAGTGTAGATAGTATGTATATAAAATCTAGTGCAGTGTTTCCCAAACTTTTTATGAAAAACATACAGACGAAACTATGAATAATGTGTGTGTCTACATGCCAGTATTGGCAGGGAGTGTGACTCAGTCTCTCTTTATGACAGGCCAGGATGTGTAGCCCTTGGAGGGCTGTGTCTATTAAGTCTAAACATGTTTACAGATCCATCACTGATCTAGATAACCCCTCAATGAGAGAGAGACAGACAGAGACAGAGAGAGAGAGAGAGAGAGAGAGAGTGACAAAGACACAGAGACAGAGACAGAGAGACAGAGACAGACAGACACAGAGACAGAGAGACAGAGAGAGAGAGAGAGTGACAGAGACACAGAGACAGAGAGACAGAGAGAGAGAGTGACAGAGACATAGAGAGACAGAGACAGAGAGAGAGAGTGACAGAGATAGTATCAATCAGTACAAACAATTTGAAATTTTAAGAATTTGAAAAAGACATTTAAAGAATTTAAAGAAATTTAATATTTATTGAGTGAAAAGCTTACATTTGTCAGCCAAATATGTGTCCTCCTGCCACAAACTGAGGCACAGCCAGTGAAAAGTGCAATGTCATTGTCAACTATATTTCCCATTTAGTTTTGTTTTGTCTTTCATACCATGTCATGTGGCTTCTCGGTCAGGTTGAGACTCGTCTACTACTATTGCTTATTATTCTCATTAATATTGTTGTTGTAGTTGTTGTTAATAGTAATCCTTTTCTCTTTCCAATACTACTATTGTTATTGGTGTTGGTCCCGCATATTGTGTTATCTCTATACTTTGACAATGAAAGTAATTTAACTTGCCATGTCAATAAAGTCTGCTGAATTTAATTGAAAAAGAGAGAGGGATAGAGGGAGATAGGATAAAGAGAGGAAGAGAGAGAGAGAGAGAGAGAGGAAGAGCGAGAGAGGGAGAGAGAGAGAGAGAGAGAGAGGAAGAGAGAGAGAGAGGGAGAGAGAGAGAGAGAGAGAGGGGAAGAGAGAGAGAGGGAAAGAGAGAGAGACAGAGAGAATCCAGCTTGTCTGTCATAATATAATAGAGACAGTAGATCCAGCTGGTCTGTCGTAATGTAATAGAGGCAGTAGACCTAGCTGGTCTGTCATAACATAATAGAGGCAGTAAATCTAGCTTGTCTGTCATTATATAAAAGAGACAGTAGATCTAGCTTGTCAAATCAAATCAAATTGTATTGGTCACATACACATGGTTAGCAGATGTTAATGCAAGTGTAGCGAAATGCTTGTACTTCTAGTTCCGACCGTGCAGTAATATCTAACAAGTAATCTAACAATTTCACGGCAACTACCTGATACACACAAGTGTAAAGGAATGAATAAGAATATGTACATAAAAATATATAAATTAGTGATGTCTGAACGGCATAGGCAAGATGCAGTAGATGGTATATGTTATGTTTGTTCCTTATATAATGACAAACTGGGGTGTAGGTTTAACTACTTTTAATGAACATATACTTCAGCTAGAAAACTCCATGTTTAGCCATGCAAGGCATTCCTTAAACATCTGCCTCCCGCATAGCCTGCTGGGTAACGTAGTCTAAATGTTATTAACACATAACAACACATCTTCTTTCCTTTAAAAGAAAACTAATTTTCTATGTAACTATACATGTCAAAACACATTTGTTTTCAATAACACACATTTCTTTCCCAATAATTTTTTCCTTAAAAATATTTGTTTTTCTTCAACTAAATATAGTCTGTCCAACAATCTATTGTGGCTCTATTTCCCTTTCACAAAACATTCAGTTTGTATGTGCCCCTTTTTAAAATTTATTTTTAGCAATTCTCCATAAGCTTATTCCAGGGGCTCTGACAGTCCTTTTTGGTCGTTCTGCTGAAGTGCTTCCTGAAACAGTTGGACAGCGTTCTGACTGAATTGTCCATTTCTAAAGGCATTTGACGCTTCAGCAGTATCCTCCTGATGATCCTCAGTCCCTTGAGTGAATGGCTGAAGCCTTAGATCCACTCTGTTTCGTCTCAGTTGTGATCCATGCTCCGTTTGGATCTCATAGGATCGCGGTGCAACTTCTCTCTGCACACACCCTTGCTGCATCCAGGTTCCTGTAGTGATGTCAAATCAAATGTATTTATAAAGCCCTTCGTACATCAGCTGATATCTCAAAGTGCTGTACAGAAACCCAGCCTAAAACCGCAAACAGCAAGCAATGCAGGTGGAGAAGCACGGTGGCTAGGAAAAACTCCCTAGAAAGGCCAAAACCTAGGAAGAAACCTAGAGAGGAACCAGGCTATGTGGGGTGGCCAGTCCTCTTCTGGCTGTGCCGGGTGGAGATTATAACAGAACATGGTCAAGATGTTCAAATGTTCATAAATGACCAGCATGGTCGAATAATAATAAGGCAGAACAGTTGAAACTGGAGCAGCAGCACAGTCAGGTGGACTGGGGACAGCAAGGAGTCATCATGTCAGGTATTCCTGGGGCATGGTCCTAGGGCTCAGGTCCTCCGAGAGAGAGAAAGAAAGAGAGAATTAGAGAGAGCATGTCTCGTAGTCGTACATGATCTCCAGGTTTCAGTTCAGGTAAGTGTCTTGCACTTTTTGTCGTGTCTCTGTTTTTGTTTGTCTTTCTGTTTTTCCTTTGCGAGTTTGACTTTGTGAGCACCTCTGGGTGTTAGCAAGTCCTCACGGACGGGTAGGTTGGTTCTGATGCGATGACCCATCAACATTCTCTGGATTCTCATTGGACAATCATTCAGTGACTTAGACATGATTGACACCAATGGTTTGTGGTTGGTTTCTACTTCGAAGTCTTGTCCGTAGACGTATTGGTGAAACCTTTTGCAAGCGTATGTGCTCGCCAGCAGTTCTTTCTCTATTTGTGCATACCTTGTCTCTGCGCCTGTCAAGGCTCTGGACGCATAAGCGACGGGTTGCCATGTGTCGTCATGCTGTTGCAGAAGAACTGCTCCCAGGCCAAACTGTGACGCGTCTGCAGAAATCCTTGTGCTTTTCTCTGGATCATAGAACCTGAGCACTGGCTCTTCTGTGATTGTCTTCTTTAGGTTTTTGAAGCAGTTTTCCTGGTCATGGCACCATTCCCATTCATTTTTCTGTTCCAGAAGACATCTGAGTGGAGCGGACTGTGCTGACAGTTGAGGTATGAACTTTGCAAGGTAGGTGATCATGCCCATGAAGCGTCTCACATCGTCCTTGTTCTTCGGGCGCTCCATGTTGTTGATGGCTTTTGTTTTCCTCGGGTCTGGTTTGACTCCGTCCTCTCAAAGTACATCTCCCACGAAGGTAAGTGTTTTCACACCAAACTTGCATTTGTCCTTGTTTAGTTTTAGGTTGACTTTCCGTGTCAGGTCCAGCACTTGTCTCACTCTCGCACCGTGTTCTTCTTTTGTGGGCCCCCAGACGATGATGTCGTCCATCATAGTGCTCAAAGATCATATGGATTGTCTTGTGGTAGACCTCTGGCGCTGAGAGAATCCCATATGGTAAATGAAGAAATCTGTACCTGCCCTCAGGTGTGTTGAATGTGCATAGCCTTGTCCGTAGCTTGCATCATCTAGCTTCATTTGCAAGAATCCTGATGAGGCATCAAACTTACTGAACCACTTTGCTCCAGCAAACTGGGACATTATCTTTTCTCTGGTTGGCAAATTGAAATGCTCTCTTGATTGCTTTGTTGAGATCTCTCGGGTCTAGACATATCCTGAGATCGCCGTTCTTTTTCACCACAATAACCAGTGAGCTTACCCAGTCTGTAGGTTCATCCATTTTTGTGACGACGTCCATCTTTTCCATGTATCCGAGTTCCTCTTTGAGCTTTTTCCTCAGTGCAAATGGAACTTTTCTGAAGCATGCACAACTGGAGTCATTTTGTCATCAGTTCATATTTTGTGTTCTCCTGGTAAACATCCAAGACCCTCAAACACATCCTCATACTCAGCCAGTACTGATTCTTGGTCATTTTCAGTCGGTGATGTCACTATATACACTCTTTTCAACAAATTGAGCTTTTCACATGCATTGATTCCTAGAATAGGCTGTACACTCTTTTCCACAATCAGCAGCTCTGAACTGCTTTCCTTTGTGCTGTAAAGTTACTATGCAGCTATCTTTTGACTGGTACATTCTCCCCAGTATAACCAGTAACCTTAATTTTCACCGGGTCTATTTTGCTCTTCACCTTCAGTGTTTTGTAGTCATCCAGCGACAACAGGTTTACCTGTGCTCCAGTATCAACCTTGAATGGTATTACAGTTTCATTCACAGTCAATGGCACAATCCACTCAGCATTTACTGCATTGCATATTTCCACAGAATCAACAAAGAATCACAAAGAATCTTTTTCTTTGTAGCCTCAGCTTGGCAGCATTTTGAGAAATTATTATTTTTCCAGAAGTTGTTACATGATTTTCCATATGCAGGGCATTTGTTTTGGGCTTGTGGATGGATAAATCCACATTTTCCACATGTAGTGTGTTTTGATTTCTCTCCTTTGCTTGTTTATGTTTTGTAAGGCGTTGTGTATATTGCTCCTCTCTTGTTATTGCTGACGTCTCTTCCCTGCACAGCTCTTTACCTTGTGCTCTGATGGTTTCAGCTCCTCGGAACATATCCACTGCTTTATCCAAAGTTATATCTTGCTCACTCAGCAATCTCTCCTCGAGTCCATTATCAAGTATGCCACAGACTATCCACAGACTATCACTAGTGAGTCTTTCAGATTTTCAAATTCACACGTTTTGCTCAGTGTGTTCAGCTCAGCCAAATACTGGTCAAAACTGACTCCCTGTTTCTGATCATGAGAGAAAAACTTGTATCTCTCAAACGTGACGTTCTGGCTTGGTACAAAGTACTCCTCACATTTAGCCATTCGCACAGTCAATGTCAAGTTTGCCTCGTCTTGTTGAAAGCGATTGTAAAAGTCCAAAGCATCCTCTCCAATAACATGCAGAAAAATGGAAGCTTTCAATTTGTCATCATCTCCCCCTGCTCCACTGGCTGCTAGGGAGACATTGAATCTCTGCTTGAAACGTTTCCAATTGTCAGATAGATTGCCTGTTAACTTCATAGGAGTAGGAGGACTAAGCCTATCCATGACGGAGAACATGAACAGTGTCAATTTCTCTTACTTCAGTATGTTGCTCATCAACTTGCTCGTCAACAGATTCCAATGCAGCCTCGCTCTCGCTGCTGTCACTCTCGCTGCTGCGGCTCGTTGTCCTCGCTCTTGCAAGCTAGCATCTTCGACTACTCACGTCACTTGACTTGTGGTAGAATGTTCAATTTTCGTTGCGGAAATTTGCAGAGTTACTCCTTTCTTTTCTCTGTCTCTTTATAGCGACTACCAATCTGACACCATGTTATGTGTGTTCCTTATAACCATCCGCCTCCCGCATAGCCTGCTGGGTAATGTAGTCTAAATGTTATTAACACATAACAACACAGTATAGAGTACAGTATATACATATGAGATGAGTAATGTAGGGTATGTAAACATTATATAAAGTGGCATTGTTTAAAGTGGCTAGTGATACATTACATCTAGATGGCAAGACGCAGTAGATGGTATAGAGTACAGTATATACATATGAGATGAGTAATGTCACCACGAAAATTTTTTTATAGAGCTGTTATCTTCCGAATAAACTCTTAAAGAACTGGTCATCTTTTACATCAATAGCAGTCAATATTTAATTGTCACCTTATTTATTCTCATCTGAAAGTTGTAAATTCTTGGTTATCTTCACGAACCCTGGCTAACAAGTTGAATGAGAAATACAACATTTGGTCTAATTATTTATTTACTAAATACCTAAATAATAACACAGAATTGCATATACACAGAATGAATCATACATTGATTACAAATGATGTCATAAAGGAAAACATCCCTAGCGGACGGAACAGATATGACGGCTGGTCACACAAAGAAAGGGGTACTATGTCCGTCCTCTCCTAGCCCACGTCTACAGTTGCTACGCTAACGCAATGGCTAGGAGGTATCACTTCTTTAGTGAATAAGGGTTCAAAGTTCATACCAAGTTGCCATGCTATATGCTCATGCTATATTCTGGCTGGTATAGTCGAAATTCATCCTTTCGGCGTGTAGGTCGTCACCTTCACATTGAAATTCAATGCTAATTTCGTTAGGTTCTTGCTGAGGTTGGCTTAGTTTTGTAGGTGGTCTTTGTCCTTTCAACGTGGGGACCTCAAGTCCACACGTCCTTGGAACAGGAAGTTACATTTTCGCCAAGGGGCTTATATAATGTTGGGAGAGAGGGCCGTGTTTCATAGTTTATAACCAATGTCTGTTCACATGGGCGGGGCCACTGAGTTGAGAATAGTTCACTCATGAAAACCAATTCTCTCATTTAGAAGCTAAAATTACATTTAATCTTTTCACAAATAGTTTCATATTTAAACATTTAAATTGCACAACAATTCCATGTGAATCTGATAACTAGAATGTGTCCACTTTCCAAGAAACAGTTTATGTCATCCTATTATCAGTAACAATGCCTCAGACGCCAACTGATCTGACATCATATTCATTAGGTACCAACGCATATTTTCAACTGTTTGGATTACTGAAATATGGTTCAGTTTCCCACCTTTTGATGTTACCAGACTCTCCATGTTAACAAAGGGATTTTCAATAGTCACATCGGTAGAGTAGAGAGAGGAAGAAAGGGAAAGGTATTTATGGGGGTCATAAACCTCCCCCATCAGGCCAACATCATGACACCCTATAAGACAGCTGGGGTAGCATCCATTTCCACCTTGACAATCTGGCACACACTTTCTCCGCTACACCCTCCCAGTTACTTTTTTAAAAGACATCGGACCCTAGAAAAACTCCCAAAGTCTTCATCCCATCTCTGCCCCACTGAAGCCCCCCTGGTAACCGTGGAGCAGACCCTGTCTGAAGCCCCCCTGGTAACCGTGGAGCTGACCCTGTCTGAAGCCCCCCTGGTAACCGTGGAGCTGACCCTGTCTGAAGCCTCCCTGGTAACCGTGGAGCAGACCCTGTCTGAAGCCTCCCTGGTAACCGTGGAGCTGACCCTGTCTGAAGCCTCCCTGGTAACCGTGGAGCAGACCCTGTCTGAAGCCTCCCTGGTAACCGTGGAGCAGACCCTGTCTGAAGCCCCCCTGGTAACCGTGGAGCAGACCCTGTCTGAAGCCCCCCTGGTAACCGTGGAGCAGACCCTGTCTGAAGCGCCCCTGGTAACCGTGGAGCAGACCCTGTCTGAAGCCCCCCTGGTAACCGTGGAGCAGACCCTGTCTGAAGCCCCCCTGGTAACCGTGGAGCAGACCCTGTCTGAAGCCTCCCTGGTAACCGTGGAGCAGACCCTGTCTGAAGCCCCCCTGGTAACCGTGGAGCAGACCCTGTCTGAAGCCCCCCTGGTAACCGTGGAGCAGACCCTGTCTGAAGCCGACCTGGTAACCGTGGAGCAGACCCTGTCTGAAGCCGACCTGGTAACCGTGGAGCAGACCCTGTCTGAAGCCCCCTTGGTAACCGTGGAGCAGACCCTGTCTGAAGCCGACCTGCCCACAGCGATTCACTATTTTCCCAGTTGACTCTAGTTGTCGAGAACCTTAAAAGTGTTTGAGAGATTCTTAACATCCTCACCCCCTGTAATAAAAACGGTCATGCCATCTGCATGCACAGACAGTGCTATGGTGGGACCCTTCATTACAACTGGCTCAGAGAAACCAGTAAGCCTCCCTTTTAAAAAACATTTCAATTGCCAGACAACATAACAGTCCTGAAATTGGGCATCCCTGCCTAATACCCCTATGGACGGGGATGGGGCAGCTCAAACCACCCCCCACCTTCACCATACACGAGGCCCCGGCATACAGTGAACTCATCCAAGACAAAAAAATACATCCTATTCAGTACACAGAGAATCACAATCCTTCACCTTATAGAGGGCAGAGTAGAAATCCACTGCATCTTGGTGCATCTCACCGACATCCGTGGTCACCTTCCCATCAGAGAGACGAAGGCAGACCGTCTGTTTGTGTTGCAATGTCGACTAGGAGCGTTCATATCCTTGAGGGTAGCAAAACGAGACCTAATCAAAGCACACTTCACTCTTTCATGTAAAAAAAAAAAACGACCTCAGTTCATATCGCTTGTTCTGTAAGTTCGTGACTAGTCCAGGGTCATTCTGAGTGAACAGCTTCAATTCAATAGATTTGATGTCCTGTTCAAGGTCCCTGATACTTCACACAATACAGAGCAGTAGACTGTTGATAAAACACACATACTTGGGCTTTCCCAACCTCCCACCATTGTCTCAAGGACTCAAAATGTAATTGAATAACCCTACATTTTTCCCAAAACAGCAAAACATTTTCCCAAAACAGCAAAACCTTTTCCCAAAACAGCAAAACATTTTCCCAAAACATGACATCATGTAACAACTTTACATTAAAATACCAAAAAGGTGACGACCTTCGTGGACAGCACAAATGAATATCAACAGACACACTATGGTGATCAGAGAAACCCTCAGGAGTGATGTCACACCTTCCAACCCTACTACAGTAGTGATTAGACACATACAACCTGTCTAACCTTCCAACCCTACTACAGTATTAATCAGATACATACAACCTGTCTAACCTTCCAACCCTACTACAGTAGTGATCAGAAACATACAACCTGTCTAACCTTCCCAACCTACTACAGTAGTGATCAGATACATACAACCTGTTTAACCTTCCCAACCTACTACAGTATTGATCAGATACATACAACCTGTCTAACCTTCCAACCCTACTACAGTAGTGATCAGATACATGCAACCTGTCTAACCTCCCAACCCTACTACAGTAGTGATCAGTTACATACAACCTGTCTAACCTTCCAACCCAACTACAGTAGTGATCAGATACATACAACCTGTCTAACCTTCCAACCCTACTACAGTAGTGATCAGTTACATACAACCTGTCTAACCTTCCAACCCTACTACAGTAGTGATCAGATACATACAACCTGTCTAACCTTCCAACCCTACTACAGTAGTGATCAGATACATACAACCTGTCTAACCTTCCAACCCAACTACAGTAGTGATCAGTTACATACAACCTGTCTAACCTTCCAACCCTACTACAGTAGTGATCAGTTACATACAACCTGTCTAACCTTCCAACCCTACTACAGTAGTGATCCGATACATACAACCTGTCTAACCTTGCTGCACTGACACGACCTTCATTACCTTTTAGCCATGTGTACTAGCTAACTTTTCCATTCCTTACTCTCCACACATCAGAAAGCTCAAACTCAGTCAATAGACCAGACAGGCAGGTGGCTGACCGCAGGTGAGGTTCTTCAGCGGTGCGATCAACAGTAAAATCCACTGTACAGTTCCAGTCCCCCCCTAAAACCATACACCCTCTTTTGGTCACACTGTCTTAAGGTTTCCTTTAGTTGATCAAACACAGCAATACCCTCTGTACCCTCATTAGGAGCATAAACATTAACATACAAAAAAAAACATAACATCCACCTTGACCAATAAATCCCGTCCCTTGACAATCTCTGTTGTAGATACCACAGTCACCCCTAAGCCTGAGGGAAACCAAATTGCCACCCCAGCACTGAAATTAGTATCATGACTGAGTATATGCTGCCCCTCCCATCACGTACCCCAGTCAACCTCATTTTCCTCATCACTATGTGTCTCCTGTAGAAAAACTACATTAAGCCTTTTCTGTTTTATTACTTCTAATACCCAAGCCCTCTTATTCCTGTCCCTTCCCCCATTAATATTGAGAGAACCTCCCCTTAGTACCTCCATGTAGAAAAGAGAAAGGAAAAGCAGAAGAAACCACAGAGGAACCAGACAAATAGAAAGAAACACCCTATGAGTCATGATCATCATCATTGTTTTAATTTTCTCTGAACCAGACCACGTTTCCCACCACCTTTTGCTGCTGCAACAGCAGTAATACATTTCCTGAAGCGGGAAACGCTTCTTCACATTCAACTGGTCGAACCCCACCGTCTTCTGTAACACCACAGCTGCCCTCACAAACGTATCAACTAAAGAAATCTGCTAATTTGACAGATTTCCCAAAAGTCTGATCCAGGAACCCATTTACCTCCTCTAGATTGTAAATTGAGTCGTCGCCAGCTGCTATCATATCAAAAAATATTGCCATATCCTCCTGATCCTCCTCAACTGAGGCCACAGACCCCTGACTCCCCTCTGCCACATCACTCTCAACACTCCCCACTTGCACCCCATCACTCATACCGGGCATCTCCTCCACTACCTGGGAGACTAGCCCCACCTGAACCCCATCATTCGTACTGGGCATTTCCTCACCAGTCTGGGGAAATGGCTTCCCAGATCCATCCTTATCTCCTACAACAATATTTATCTGCTGTACATCAGACGCTATGTTCCCCTCTGGTACAAGCTGCAACTCATTACCCTCAACACGGATAACTTGTTCCTCAGCAACAGGTGCTTGTGGCTGCTCTACCACTGTCGGCCATCTCTCCCTACATCAGAGGGCCCAGGCGTTACGATGACCACCTGCGACCCTCGCTCCGCCTTCTCCCTTTTCGGGCAAGCATGTTGCTTATGGCCACCATAGCCACACTCAAAACAGAGTTGACTACCTGTACCAGCATAAGACATATACAGTCTGTTGTCATACTTTACTTTAAACGATACCTCCAAAGTCTGCTCCGATGAGTCCAAAAACACCTGTCGCTGAAACGACATAACCTGTTTCAGAGCCGGGTGTTCGAAACGACATAACCTGTTTCAGAGCCGGGTGATCGAAACGACATAACCTGTTTCAGAGCCGGGTGTTTGAAACCCATTGGGACAATCTTAATTGAACTTGCAAACTTCCCAAATGGCAAAAACTCGCGCTCCAATAGCTCAATGGGAATAAACGGCAGTACATTCGCTCCAACAGCTCAATGGGAATAAACGGCAGTACATTCGCTCCAATAGCTCAATGGGAATAAACGGCAGTACATTCTCTCCAACAGCTCAATGGGAATAAACGGCAGTACATTCGCTCCAATCGCTCCAGTAGCCCTTGGCAACGCAGACGCTCGTTGGCGCGCGCGAGCAGTGTGGGTGCAATAATTTAATAATATAGATTTCTAAATTTAGTTTGCAGTCAGCCTGTAAGAGTTACACAATGCTGAACTATCCGATCAACAATAACAAAAACACCTACACTTCATTCATCCGCAACACATAAGCAACATTTTCATACCTTCTCTCCTACGGCAACCAGAAACTCCTCCACAGTGACAGTAGCTTCAGTAACACACCTAAAGCCGTGCTGAAGTGACAGGGACGTCCCCACGTGGGTCGCCATCCCCACCAATGTCAGGGCAATTCAAATAAGAAATACAATATATTTAATTCTACCACAACAAATAAATCAAATAAATAATAATAATAACCTTAATAATTTATTGAAAAAGGAAAACCAGCTAGAAAAGTAAAACAAAAAAGAAAACAGAGGCGATCCAGACAATTCCCAGCATGCACTAAACACTCCCAGCATGCAGAGAAAGAGCGAAAGATAGAGAGAGAGAGCGAGACAGACAGAGAGAAAGAGACAGAAATGGACCGGGCCTAAACCACACTAAAAAAAGCACTAGACACTATGGAACACAAAGATGTTCTGGACTACACAAGCTCTGAGGTCCTTTGGCCTAAAGAGCAGGAACCTGGACTTCATCAAAGAAATCTGAAATACAGACATTGTCATCCTAAAATAAACATGGTATAGATCAGATGGACCCACTGGTTGCCCTCTAGGTTCAAGAGAGCTGGTAGTCCCATCCACCAAACTACCAGGTGGGTGGTATAGAGGAGATGGACCCACTGGTTGTCCTCTAGGTTACAGAGAGCTGGTTGTCCCATCCACCAAACTACCAGGTGTGAAACAGGGAAGAGACTCAGGGGGTATGCTAATTTGGTATAGAGCAGACCTAACCCACTCTATTAATTTAGTCAAAACAGGAACATTTTGCATCTGGCTAGAAATTAATTAATAAGGAAATTATCTCAACAGAGAAAAATGTCCTCCTGTGTGCTACCCACTAGAATCCCCATACTTTAATGAAGACATCTTCTGCATCCTAGAGGGGGAGATCAACCATTTCCAGGCTCAGAGACATGTGCTAGTCTGTGTTGACCTAAATTCCCGAACTGGACAAGAACCTGAAACCCTCAGCACACAGGGGGACAAACACCTACCTGGAGGTGACAGCATTCCCTCCCCCATATGCCCCCCGAGACACAACAATGACAACATAACCAACCAGACGCACGGTATGTACATAGTCAATGGTAGTCTTCAAAGGGACTCCTATGGTAGGCACACCTATAGCTAATCTGTTGGCAGTAGTACAGTAGACTACTTTATCACTGACCTCAAACCAGAGTTTCTCAGTGCGTTCACAGTCAGTGCATTGACAACCCGTTCAGATCACAGCAAAATCACAGTCTACCTGTAGACTAGAGATAGAGAGAGATATGCCTATGAAATGCCTATTTGGCATCAAAGCCAAATGAACTGAATAACATTAATAAATGCTATAAATGGAAGGACAATAGTGTGCCAATCTCCCCAAAAAACAATTAGGCAAGAACAAATTCAATCCCTTCTAGACAAGGTGTAAACTTAGCAGTAGAAAACCTTAAGAGTATATTTGACCTCATAGCTTCTCATCAAATCTAAAAATTTCAAGCAGACAACCTACGAAAATGAAAAACAATGACAAATGGTTTTATGAAGAATGCAAAAACCTAAGAAAGATATTGAGAAACCTGTCCAACCAAAAACATAGAGACCCAGAAAACCTGAGCCTTCACTAAAACAATACAGAAACATCAGAAATCAGCTCAATGTAACTGAATAATCCATATTCACTAACCCCTTCTGGGAAAATTGGAAAACACTAAACAAACAAAAACACAAAGACGAAGAATTATCTATCCAACATTGAGATGTATGGGTAAACCACTTCTCCCATCTTTTTGGCTCTATAACAAAGAACAAACAGCAAAAACATACGTGATCAAAAACAAATCTTAGAATCAACTATTAAAGACCAGAACCCTCTGGATTCCAGAACCCACTGGATTCGCCAATTACATAGAATGAACTACAGAACAAAATTCAAACCCTCCAACCCAGAAAGGCCTGTAGATTGATGATTTCCCTAAATGAAATTATTAAATATACCACAATTGGCTATATTTAAACTCTTTAACATAATCTTCAGCTCTGGCATCTTCCCTAATATTTGGAACCAAGGGCTGATCACCCCAATCCACAAAAGTGGAAACATATTTTACCCCATGATTTACAGGGGGAAATGCGTCAATCTTGGGGAAATCCTCTGCATTATCATTAACAGCAGACTCGTATATTTCCTCAGCGTAAACAATGAGTGAGCAAATGTCAAATGTTTAACAAATTACAGTACGACAGGCCACGTATTCACCCTGCACACCCTAATTGACAACCAAACAAACCAAAACAAACGCAAAGTCTTCTCATGCTTTGTTGACTTCGACTGAACTTGGCATGAGGGTCTGATTGATTAAAATTGATGGAAGGTGGTGTTGGGGGTAAAACATTCGACATTATAAAATTATAAAAACAACAAGTGTGTGGTTAAAATTGGCAAAAAAAAGCATACATTTCTTCCCACATGGCCGTGGGGTGAGACAGGGATGCATGTCAAGCCCCACCCTCTTCAACATATATATCAACAAATTGGCACTAGTACAGTCTGCAGCACCCGGCCTCACCCTATTAGAATCTGAAGTCAAATGTCTACTGTTTGCTGATGATCTGGTGCTTCTGTCACCAACCAAGGAGGGCCTACAGCAGCACCTAGATCTTCAGCACAGATTCTGTCAGACCTGGGCCCTGACAGTACATCTCAGTAAGACCAAAATAATGGTGTTCCAAAAAAGGTACAGCTGCCAGGACCACAAATACAAATTTCATCTAGACACCGTTGCCCTAGAGCACACAAAAAACTATACATACCTCGGCCTAAACATCAGCACCACAGGTAACTTCCACAAAGCTGTGAACGATCTGAGAGACAAGGCAAGAAGGGCCTTCTATAACATCAAAAGGAAGATAAAATTTGACGTACTAATTAGGATCTGGCTAAAAATACTTGAATCAGATATAAAACTAATTGCCTTTCATGGTTGTGAGGTCTGGGGTCTGCTCACCAAATAGGAATTCACAAAATGGGACAAACACCAAATTGAGACTCTGCATGCAGAATTCTGAAAAAATATTCCCTGTATACAACATAAAATGCCAAATAATGCAAGCAGAACAGAATTAGGCCGCTAAATATCAAAATCCAGAAAAGTGCCATTAAATTCTACAACCACCTAAAATGAAGAGATTCCCAAACCTTCCATGACAAAGCCATCACCTACAGAGAAATGAACCTGGAGAAGAGCACCCTAAGCAAGCTGGTCCTGGGGCTCAGATCACAAATACAAACAGACCCCACAGAGCCACAGGCAGCAACCTAATTAGACCCAACCAATTAGACCCAACCAAATTATGGGAAAACAAAAAGTTAATTAGTTCACACAGAAAGTATTTACAAAAAAAACAGAGCAAACTAGAACGCTATTTGGCCCTAAAGAATTCCAAAATCAAATGAAATTTTGATAAACTCCCATATATATTGGGTGAAATACCAGTGTGCCTTCACAACAGCAAGATTTGTGACCTGTTGCCACGAGAAAAGGTCAACCAGTGAAGAACAAACACCATTGTAAATAAAACCCATATTTATGTTTATTTATTTTCCCTTTTGTATTTATCACCTTGAACTAATAATGTCACTTTGGGTTCGTTTAATGAACTAGTTGTCTGACTACATTGCATACATTATGGACTCAGACATCAATTCGACATCTAGTTTTAATTTAGGGTAGGAAGTTTACATACACCTTAGCCAAATACATTTACACTCAGTATTTCACAATTTTGACATTTCAAAATTCCCTGTCTTAGGTCAGTTAGGGTCACCACTTTATTTTAAGAATGTGACAGGTCAGAATTATAGTAGAGAGAATGATTTATTTCAGCTTGTATTTCTTTCATCACATTCCCAGTGGGTCAGAAGTGAACATACACTCAATTAGTATTTGGTAGCATTGCCTTTAAATTGTTTATCTTGGGTCAAACATTTCGGGTAGCCTTCCACAAGCTTCCCACATTAAGTTGGGTGAATTTTGGCCCATTCCTCTTGACAGAGCTGGTGTAACTGAGTCAGGTTTGTAAGCCTCCTTGCTCGCACGTGCTTTTTCAGTTCTGCCCACACATTATATACAGGATTGAGGTCAATACCTTGACTTTGTTGTCCTTAAGCCATTTTGCCACAACTTTGGAAGTATGCTTGGTGTCATTGTCCATTTGGAAGACCCATTTGCGAGCAAGCTTTAACTTCCTGACTGATGTCTTGAGATGTTGCTTCAATATATCCACGTAATTGTCCTGCCTCCCGATGCCATCTATTTTGTGAAGTGCACCAGTCACTCCTGCAGCAAAGCACCCCCACAACATGATGCTGCCACCCCCATGCTTCACGGTTGGGATGGTGTTCTTCGGCTTGCAAGCCTCCCCCTTTATCCTCCAAACATAATGATGGTCATTACAGTTCTATTTTTGTTTCATCAGACCAGAGGACATTTCTCCAAAAAGTACGATCTTTGTCCCCATGTGCAGTTGCAAACCGTAGTCTGGATTTTTATGGCGGTTTTGGAGCAGTGGCTTCTTCCTTGCTGAGCGGCCTTTCAGGTTATGTTGATATAGGACTTGTTTTACTGTGGATATAGGAACTTTTGTACCTGCTTCCTCCAGCATCTTCACAAGGTCATTTGCTGTTGTTCTGGGATTGATTTGCACTTTTCACACCAAAGGACGTTCATCTCTAGGAGACAGAACAAGTCTCCTTCCTGAGCGGTATGACGCCTGTGTGGTCCCATTGTCACGCTCTGACCATAGTTCTGCTATTTTATCTTTGTTTTAGTATGGTCAGGGCGTGAGTTGGGTGGGCAGTCTATGTTTGTTTTTCTATGTTGGTTTTTGAGTTCGGCCTAGTATGGTTCTCAATCAGAGGCAGCTGTCAATTGTTGTCCCTGATTGAGAATCATACTTACTGTAGGTAGCCTGGGTTTCAGTTTTGGGTTGTGGGTGTTTGTCTTCCGTGTCAGTGTTTGCCACCACACGGGACTGTGTCGTTCATTTCACGTTTATTGTTTTGTATTTTGTAGTGTTCAGTTTATGTTTTAAAATAAACATTATGGACACTTACCATGCTGCGTTTTGGTCCTCTGATCCTTATCGCTACTCCTCCTCAGAAGAGGAGGACGAGATCCCTTACACCCATGGTGTTTATACTTGCGTACTATTGTTTGTACAGATGAACGTGGTACCTTCAGGCGTTTGGAAATTGCTCCCAAGGATGAACCAGACTTGTGGAGGTCTACAATTTCTATTCTGAGGTCTTGGCTGAATTATTTTGAATTTCCCATGATGTCAAGCAAAGTGGCACTCGGTTTGACGATAGGCCTTGAAATACATCCACAGGTACACCTCCAATTGACTCAAATTATGTCAATTAGCCTATCAGAAGCTTCTAAAGCCATGACATAATTTTCTGGAATTTTCCAAGCTGTTTAAAGGTTAAAACTCGTTTTTCAACCACTCAATAAATGTCTTGTTATCAAACTATAGTTTTGGAAAGTCGTTTAGGACATCTACTTTGTGCATGACACAAGTAATTATTTCAAAAATTGTTTACAGAAAGATTATTTCACTTATAATTCACTGTATCACAATTCCAGAGGGTCAGAAGTTTACATACACTAAGTTGACTGTGCCTATAATGACTACAACCTAAGTGTATGTAAACTTCCGACTTCAACTGTACATTTGGTTGTTTGACATGTATTCAACGTGAAATCAACAACATTTTGAACCATGTCATTGTATTTAGGTTACACGTTGTGTGAAACAAAGACACTGAACTAAAATGATCCTGAAATGATTCAACAAGTTTGATGAAGACATACATAGATCAGACTGCTAGTCACAACGGAACTGGGTACTGTGAGGAAACTGTCAACGCTGAAGATGATGGAATCCATTGAGAGGCTCAGTGTACTAATCACCCACCCTGAGAGAGAGACATGAAACAGTATGATCCAGGAAAGACATCTGCAGACGAACAAAGACATTTTACCCCTCAAAGAGTGTCAACTGTGACTGTAATGAGTGTATTTCTGTCATCCCAGAGAGAGAGGCCTGGCACTCTGCTGTTCAACCTGCCAATCATCCAAGCTTTGTGTCAGCCATGTTGTGTCAAACTACACTCCTAGTACCATGCTTAGATCCCCGGAATGGATGTCGTTTTGTGGTGATGAAAATCCTCAAGAGTTCTCAGTTGTCTTTAAAGCTGAGAGAAGCTAGAGACCCCTGGAGTAGGAGGTGGAGAAAGTCGAGAGGAGAAGGAGGCTGAGGAGGTGGAGGAGAGGAAAATGGGGGTGAGACGAAGAGGACAGGTGTCACTGTGGGTTTCAGAGGCTGGAGTACTTTGACACCTCTCTATCTCTCCCTCCCTTCCTTCTCTATCTGTCTCTCTCTCTCTCTCTTTTTCCCTCATTCTCTCTGGAAGTGACATGTTGAAGTGGAGCATCAGTGAGAGATGACAAAAAGAGACATAAACAGACTAAGATGGAGAGACGAAGTGATGGAGGGATGGAGAGATGGAGGGAGGGATGGAGGGATGATAGATGGAGGGATGGAGATATGTAGGGTATGGATGGAGGGATGATTGATGGAGAGATGAAGAGATGGAGGGATGGAGGGATGATAGATGGAGGGATGGGGGATGGAGAGATGGAGGGATGATAGATGGAGGGATGTAGGGATGATAGATGGAGGGATGATAGATGGAGGGATGGGGGGATGGAGAGATGGAGGGATGATAGATGGAGGGATGGAGAGATGAAGAGATGGAGAGATGAAGAGATGGAGAGATGAAGAGATGGGGGATGGAGAGATGAAGAGATGGAGAGATGAAGAGATGGGGGGTGGAGGGATGTTGGGGATGGAGAGATGGAGAGATGAAGAGATGGGGGGATGGAGGGATGATAGATGGAGGGATGAAGAGATGGAGAGATGAAGAGATGGAGAGATGAAGAGATGAAGAGATGGAGAGATGAAGAGGTGAAGAGATGGAGAGATGAAGAGATGGGGGGATGGAGGGATGATAGATGGAGGGATGAAGAGATGGAGAGATGAAGAGATGGAGAGATGAAGAGATGGAGAGATGATGAGATGGGGGATGATAGATGGAGGGATGGATGGAGAGATGTACGGGATGGATGGAGGGATGATAGATGGAGTGATGGAGAGATGAAGAGATGAAGAGATGGAGAGATGAAGAGATGGAGAGATGAAGAGATGGAGGGATGTTGGGGACGGATGGAGGGATGATAGATGGGGGGATGGAGAGATGGAGAGATGGAGAGATGAAGAGATGGGGGGATGGAGGGATGTTGGGGATGGAGAGATGAAGAGATGGGGGGATGGAGGGATGTGTCAGCTCAAAGTGACAGGTTTCTCATTAGCATGTATCACCTTTAAAAAGAAAAGTTGCTCTTACTAACTATTACTGTCTGAGGAAGTGTGAGGTGTGAGGAGGACTGTTCGAGGAAATGAGTAGGAACGGAGGAAACTTCACAGCAGGGGAGGGGAAGAGCTAGATCTCTGTGGAGAACAACTGCTAGGTTTTGGTCTCAGTTGGTCTTCAATGGGATTCCGTTTTTTTTTTCCGCGAATGACATAAGGTTGTTCGTTGAACTTGTAAACTCCAATGCAATCGTATACTCAGGACAATGGCTACATTCGTGATAGATTTTTTTTGTTGTTGTATAGATTATGTTACGGAGGCTATTCAATCTAAAGTGCTGTAAAAATGGTTTCAACAAACACCAATATAAATGTGTAAATGTGACCAGATGATAAAAGATATGGTTGTTTTGCTTCTAAACTTTCACGTACAATTGTACTCTGCAAGTTTCCTACTACATTCCAAGGTTCTTACGAATTGACTCTGTTTCCTCTGATATTCAACTGAAGAGTCGTTAACAACATACTGTATGATTTTAGCCAATTTATGCCACTATTTTGCTTTTCTCCAAACTATTTGCCTTCCCCACAAAAAAATTCCAGGTTGTCGGCATATTCTTAAATGGTAAACGATTGTCAGACGTCTTGGGTTGTTCAGTGTAACAGGGTCTAGGTCTGACATTAAACTATCTCTACGTACGGACGGCTTGGGTCGTTCAGTGTCTAGGTCTACCATTTAATACCATTTAATACCTCTACGTGCGGTTCTGCGGTTCTGACAAAGTTGTAGCAGTGTCAGAAATGTTGAGCCGTTATCGTGTCGTGTGTTGAGCCGATCCCATACTTTTAGTTTTTCCTAACTCACTTCACTCGCGCATAAGCATAGAGTGAGGTTTTAACAGTCGGTGCCGACCGGCAATCAGATCCAGTTGGTGTTGAACTGCCGGTGCTGACACAGGATCAGATCCAGTTGGTGTTGAACTGCCGGTGCTGACACAGGATCAGATCCAGTTGGTGTTGAACTGCCGGTGCTGACACACGATCAGATCCAGGTGGTGTTGAACTGTCGGTGCTGACACAGGATCAGATCCAGTTGGTGATGAACTGCCGGTGCCGACACGCGATCAGATCCAGCTGATGTAGCCTACAGTTTCCATAAATGTATATGAATGTAGGACGAGCATAATCATGTTTGTGAGTGTGTGTGTGTCTGTGTGTGTGAATGTGTGTTTGTAAGTGTGTGTGTGTGTGTGAGTGTGAGTGTGAGTGTGAGTGTGTGTGTGTGTGTGTGTGTGTGTGTGTGTGTGTGTGTGTGTGTGTGTGTGTGTGTGTGTGTGTGTGTGTGTGTGTGTGTGTGTGTGTGCGTGTGTGCGTGTGTGTTCTCAGGGTTGATTTACATATTCTCCCCCATGTCTTCCCAGCCTCCCAATCTTCTTGTCTGATTCCAACCGTGTTCCTCCTCCTGATCTCCTAAATGTAATCCTCTTAGAGCTCTTCCAGAAGGTGGTGTTGTTAGAAGGTGCCAGAACATATTATAGATGTTGTTCTAGTAATTAAAAGGCTTTAGGGTCTCTTCTAACACGGTGGTTAGTGTGATCACCAGCATGTATCATCCTGGAGGAGCACCACCTTCACTTCCTGCTTGTGATGGCTGATCTTAGCTGATTGTGATGGCTGATCTTAGCTGGTTGTGATGGTTGATCTTAGCTGGTTGTGATGGCTGATCTTAGCTGGTTGTGATGGCTGATCGTAGCTGGTTGTGATGACTAATCTTAGCTTGTTGTGATGGTTGATCTTAGCTGGTTGTGATAGTTGATCTTAGTTGGTTGTGATGGTTGATCTTGGCTGGTTGTGACGGTTTATCTTAGCTGATTGTGATGGTTGATCTTAGCTGGTTGTGATGGCTGATCTTAGCTTGTTGTGATGGTTGATATTAGCTGGTTGTAATGGTTTATCTTAGCTGGTTGTGATGGTTGATCTTAACTGGTTGATCTTAGCTGGTTGTGATGATTGAACTTAGCTGGTTGTGATGGCTGATCTTAGCTTGTTGTGATGGCTGATCTTAGCTGGTTGTGATGGCTGATCTTAGCTGGTTGTGATGGTTGATCTTAGTTGGTTGTGATGGTTAATCTTAGTTGGTTGTGATGGTTGATCTTAGCTGGTTGTGATGGCTGATCTTAGCTGGTTGTGATGGTTGATCTTAGTGGGTTGTGATTGTTGATCTTAGCTGGTTGTGACGATTTATCTTAGCTGGTTGTGATGGCTGATCTTAGCTGGTTGTGATGGCTGATCTTAGCTGGTTGTGATGGTTGATCTTAGCTGGTTGTGATGGTTGATCTTAGCTGGTTGTGATGGTTGATCTTAGCTGGTTGTGATGGGTGATCTTAGCTGGTTGTGATGGCTGATCTTAGCTGGTTGTGATGGGTGATCTTAGCTGGTTGTAATGGCTGATCTTAGCTGGTTGTGATGGGTGATCTTAGCTGGTTGTGATGGGTGATCTTAGCTGGTTGTGATGGCTGATCTTAGCTGGTTGTGATGGGTGATCTTAGCTGGTTGTAATGGCTGATCTTAGCTGGTTGTGATGGGTGATCTTAGCTGGTTGTGATGGGTGATCTTAGCTGGTTGTGATGGCTGATCTTAGCTGGTTGTGATGGGTGATCTTAGCTGGTTGTGATGGCTGATCTTAGCTGGTTGTGATGGGTGATCTTAGCTGGTTGTGATGGGTGATCTTAGCTGGTTGTGATGGGTGATCTTAGCTGGTTGTGATGGGTGATCTTAGCTGGTTGTGATG